>NC_140191.1:21599659-21897443 GCF_965226575.1 Pagrus pagrus | reverse complement strand
TTTTTGGCCTTTTGATGGCTTGAGATATGACAGGAAATGGGATGAGAGAGATGGGGATGACATAAAGCAAAGGGCCACAGGTCGAACTCGAACCCTGTGCTGCTGCAGCCAGGACACAGCCTCTATACATGGGGTGCGAGATTATGATTTATAAGTGTTTATACATATATAATTAATGGGGCTGAACAATTGATTAAAATATTATCCTGTTCAAAATCAATATCCAAATTGCAGCAGCTGAATTTTTTTCGATAAAAGTGTGACAAAAAAACCCCCAAAACATAAAAGAAGTACTGCAGTGCTGCAGAGATGATTTGGTCTAAAAATCTTGTTCTCCAGATGTTAGAGAAAATTATTGTTTGGTACATACCACAACAAATGCCACATAATCATGATTTTACAGTCTTTTCAGTGAAAATGCAAATGACCCACTAATTGTTATTGTAATATCTGTCAAAAAAAATACCATATTTGCACAGGCAAACATGGTAAACACAGTATATATTTGTCTATCTAGGTAGAATTTCAGACGATATCAACACAAATGCCTTTCATGGTCCAGGTGCAGACATGAGAAAGAATATCTTGAAATCTGCAATTAGCCCTCACTGGCCGGGCTCAGTGAGATGTCAAACAGTAGGCGAGCAATTATCATTGCATCATGCATCAACTGATGCTCAGAGATGAAAACAATGAAGGAATTAGTCACCATTACAGTAGCAGATCTAACAGCAGTTCATAACAATAAGAAACTGGATAGCAGTGAGGCCTGACATGATCCACACCAACTGGATGCAGAAACCAAAACCTTGCAGCCACCTGAATCACCCACTCTGGCAGAGAACTCAAACCAAATACTTAGCAGTGGTATTTGATTTTAGCCCCAGGTTGACTTTTAATGATGGGAGTATAAAAGCATGGCATGGAGTTCACATGAAACTGCCAACATGATCAAGCATGCACTGCAATGCATTATCAAAAAAACATTTTTATATTGGGGACCTCGAGATCACAAGTTAGCGACTTTATTATCAACAAAATAAGCTTTGTTTCCCTTCAGATAATGAGATAATCAATCTGTTATCATAAGAAAACAAAAGGTTATATCCTGTTAGAACTTATATTTTTCAACAGGGCCATGCAAGACATTTTGACAAGTTTGGCAACTGATTAGAGCTGAAAACGTCAGATCAAGGGGTACAATGCATCAGGTTGAACTTCTTCTACTTTAATCTTACTTATTTATATACATGCTTTATTGTACCATTCAAACACCCCCCAATCTCAGCAGTTTCTTTTGCAGCTCCCCTATGCCAATAAGAAATCTTTAGGTTGAGGCCTACTGGACAGTAACACAACAGCTTTAAGTTGACCATTGTGGGTAAACCTATCAATTAGTAAGTGAAAGTAAAGTAAAGTTATTAACCATATTGCCATATTCATATCAAACCACTTGGGAGAACATTCTTCCAAGAAATGGTAAAAGTTCAGAAAAAGTTTGTACGGTTTGCTTTAAAAACTCCCTTACTCACCCCACACAGCAGTTTTTTGTCATAAATTAGCCCGTTATCTCGAGAAATCAGCCTTTTGTTTTCCTTGAGAAAACAAAATGATTAACTTGTGATCTTGAGATAACTGCATTAAAAAAATCAATTGCAACCAAGACCGTTCTTGGCTTTCGTATTAACAGACCCTTTATCATTATTCACTTATGGGGAATATTGCAATGTTAATCATATATGTTGTCATGTAATTCATGCTGTCATGAACTGACTTATACACAGATATTTTTGTTTCAAAATATCTCTGAATTCAAATCAGACTAATGAATGTATAATGTTTGTGTCTATTTATGTAGAAAAGTTCACACTTTTCTAACAATCTGTAGGTGATTATGATAACATGTAAATCAATTTTCTAGCAGGATATGATTTAACAATAATTCTGTTACTGTAACCAGAGCTGGTGATATTAAAACACATACACACACGCAGTGGATATAACCATGGGAACCACGTTAATGACTCGTCTTAATAAGACCCTTTGGGCACAACAACAGATGCAGATTCTGACATCATATTTTCCAGGACTGAACCCTCAACAGGCCTTTTAACATTTTACATTTGTTAATATGGAGGAGCATGCTGCTGCGTGTTTAAGACAAAATAGGGGTTTCTGACAGTAATAACATCTGTGAATGTTAACAGTGCTGGGAATCCAAAGGTTGACATTATTTTAACATAATTAAAAGAAAGCTGCGCTTTAAGTGGGCTTTCCACAGTTGCATAGCAACACCGAGAAATACATGTACGTACTTCCCCGAGCAGCTGTTTGGTGAGAAGTGGAGGCTTTGCAAGTCACCAATGCTATGTTTGTAAACAAGAAATACACCCAATTAGCTTTCCCTAATGTTTCAAGAGTCGACATGTGCATGGATGTGACAAGCAGTTGTTGGGTGAGATAACAAGATTCTGCTGCCCACTTTTACTGTTTCCAAATATTAAATGCCTCCAATTAGCTTTCTGAAGTGTCTGGATTTGCTTCAATTTGAGAAAATAACTTCCAGTCCACCAGCCAGGGTGGATGGTTATCCAAGTGAACAGTCTGCTCCTACCTTTGTGGTTGAAGAGTCCCTCCATCTCCATAGAGGACCTGGAGTGAGCAATACAGAGCATGGAGCAGGGTACGATGCCCTCCTGGGCTGGACAGCGGTCCGTGGTCCGCACCAGGCACCAGTCCGGCTTGTCGTGGAGTCGTTCCAGAACCTCCACAGTCTGGCCTCGGCGCACCGTGAGCTCCCCACTGCTGCCTCCATTACCGGCCACAAAGTCATGGATCACCACTGTCAACTCACAGCCACCGGAGAGCTGAAATGGAAGTAGGACAGGAGTGAAAACCCCTACTGATGTTTTCTCTTATTTGATTGTCTTATTTCTACTGTTCACATGACTACAAAGAATGAAAACAGTCTCCTTGGCACACTCTGCGAGGTTAAATTATATCCAACAAGTCTTACAGCAAAATAATGTGAAACAAAATACAGTAAGAATGTAAGAATGTGTAATAATAAACTATGATAAGATTGTCGCTTTGTGACAAACAAGGAATGAAAATGAAATAAATGAAAATTTACCAAGAGCATAGTATGCAGCCATGTTGAGCTTGTGTGCAGTCAGTTTTAGAACAGAAACACTAAATAAAAGAATATCTTATGATTGCCATCCAGTCTGTACTGATTACCAACACAGAGGAAAATCTGGTGTTGCATCTCACTGTGTTGCATGTCACTGTAAATTTTATCAATTACATTTTCTGTTGTTTCTCCTACATTTAAATTTGCCATACATATTTTAAGAGCAATGAATACTACTTTATAGCTGATGCCAACAAGCACACTCATTTGGTAAAATTATTTCTGACATCATTAAATGTAATTAATGGCTCTCAGGAAAAAAAATCAAATATTCTGCTAAATCCTTTGCTAACAGCACAGGCGCTCCATCAGCACTGTAAAGAAAACGTGCGCATGTAATTATGATTGGTGACTCATTCTAGCATAACTGAACAAAACGTCACAATAACGATCTGACTCTGAACATCTGAGTGTCTAAGAAAAGAAAGACAATATTAGATACAGGTGGAACAAGGGTGAATTAGTCATCTTGCTCACTGGCTTTTCTCAAAGGAGTTTCAGTGCTACACGTGACTGAAAGTGCAGCTGCTTGTTGCAATTAATGCTCTAACAGAAGTGCTCTGTGCTCACAGGTGAAAGATGTAGAGTAGCAGTACACCAGAGGGTGCACAAATGATGTTACTGTAAAAATATGAAATATAAAAGCATACAATTTATGATTGTCTAAGACATTGTTAAAGTTAATTGGCTTTCTTGGATACAAAAATGCAAATTAATGTCACAAATAACTAGAGATAGAGATCTAACGCAATTTGATGATTTCAAGTTTGCATCTTGTCAGCCACATACCCATTAGACAATCATTCACACATTTCATGCTTTTAAAGGTTTAAAGCTGCTTAAATTGAACACTGCATGTTGCTCGTGTCTTTTACCACTGAAATGGATTCATTAATCATTTCAAGAATGTGTAAATGTCATCAGTGTTTTTTCCCCTGAAATACCGCAAAGCACATTTGCAACATACCCGTTGGTAGTGTGGTAACGCCAGAGAGCTGAGGAGCTGAGAAATTGGATTTGAGCTTCTGTCCTCCAGCCTCTCCATTGTTTTCCACTCCCTCATTGCGCGAGTCCAAAAGATTTAAGAAAACTCTACAGCAGCCTGATTTCTTCAGCAATCCACTTAAGTTGTCTTAAATCACAATGAAAGGATGCTCACTCGATAAGCAAAGTTGTCTGGTAAGTAGAAGTATTTAACTTTTTATTGAATATTTCCCCTAGGAAAAACAGCTCCAGATAATTACAGCCCTGATCCATTAGAACATCCAATGGCTAGAGAACAAGTTGCTGCCTTCAACAGCGCTCCTCTGTGGGTGCTTACAATCAGGCTATTGAAGTTTAAAAGATTCCCTGTTGTGTGTCTCTTCCTCAGAGCGGAGCAGTTAATCCATCCTTGTCTTTAAACAAATAAACAATTTAGCTTACTAATGTCCATTCATCAAAAAACAAAACAATGCACAAAGAAAAAATAAAATGTTTTGCTGAATATTTCTCTGTTCGAAGCAAAGTGTTAGATCGATAGCTGTGAGGACCTAAAACTGTGCTCTCCTGTCTGGCATACAGACGAGCATCCTCTGTGAAGAGAGCGTGGGAGGCTGAAGCTGCTGACACACAAGTCAGTCACTAAAGCAGAGAGACACACACAGGAACAACGGCACACACACACTAAAACAAACACACCACTGTCACTGCCTCTTGAATGAGAGGTCTCACAGAGAGCCCTCACAGAGAGGGAGATAGAGAGGGGCATTCAAAAGTGAGACTGAGACCCAACATTTATATTTTGCACGTGTGTTTTGAATGCTCATGCATGGGAGTGTGTCCTTAACTGAGGGAACAATGACTAATTAATTCATGAGCACACACACACGCTGCTCACCTGCTCACCTTTTCAATCGGGTATTATGTTACATGAAACACCCACAGAGCTGAGCTTTTTGTGCTAACAGTTAACTAAACAGCCACAGTGAACACACTAATCTAATTTTCTTTATTTAAATGTATGTGGCCGAGCTGGGGAGAGTCCAATTAAAGTGTGAAAATAATGACCTCATGTAGGAGTCCAATGCCACGGTTTATAATTGGTATGACTTAAAAGTATGGACATATTTTCTATCTATGTGTGCTGGTATGTGTGTGTGTGTTAGCTTTACAGTTGCTCATACTGAGCGTAGGAGGATAAGCCTTCTGTGGTGCTATTACCAGATATAACCACGGCAGTGCCTGGTATGCAGTGAGCTTAGATCCTCTCTCTCACATGCACACACACACAAAATCAAACACACACATGGTTGCACACATACAAACACACACTGCTATAAAGCTCTGTCAGATGGACTGTTTCTTCCTCCTCACACAAGGAAACACTTTCACAGGAAACAACTTACGAAGAGTTGCCTGCAACTAACCAGTCTGCAGCTTCCGACGATCATGTCACCGTGTGACAGCATCATGGACCGATGACAGAGAGGCTACATACTGACTGAATTAACTGAATAGTGTGACATGTGAGGGGAAAATACTTTGTGTATTTCCAAAGTGCTCTCTGATACAACACTGATTCCAAAAAAAGTCTGGAAGCTGTGTAAAACGTAAACACAAACAGAATGCAATAATTTCCAACAACAGTTTAACTAGTTTTTCCGAGCCCATGTAGTAATATCCTTTATACAATCATGTGTTTCACAAGTTTTGAACCTCGCCCCATCCTTGCTTGTGAAAGAGTGAGCCTTTCGAGGATGCTCCTGTCATACCCAGTCATGACATTGTCAACTATTATCAATAAACCTGTTTACCTGTGGAATGTTCAAACAGGTCACATCTTTTCCAGTCTTGTGTTGCCCCTGTCCCTACTTGTTTGAAACAAGTTGCTGGCATCAAATTCAGAATAAGCATATATTTTGAAAAAATCAATGATGTTGATGAGGTAAAATATTAAATATTTTGTCTTTGTACTGTTTTCAATTTAGTACATGTGAAGTAGTATATGCCTTAAGGTAATATGGGTGTATTTTTGAATGGGGGTGTTCCAACCTTATCGCTGTCCAGTGTGTTCTGGGATGTGCGTGAGGCGATGGAGATGGTATCAGGTTGGCTGCTGGCGTCTCCCTGGCTGTCCAGCTCCTCTCCATCCCTGCAGGCATACATTAATATTACAGTAATTTCATTATTACTATCATTAAAAATAATTACATTTTACTGGAAATGTTGGTTATTTCGATTGTTTTTTCCCCTCTGGAAAGTCACTTTTGTTTTTCTTCTGTGCACAGCTGCAGTTTTAAAACATACTGCTGTATTTTTTCTCAAATATTTGTGGCATATACATACATAGCAACTCATTAATACACGTTAGCTTACCGTCTGCCTTTATGTTTAGTTGTGGTGGCTTTAGGGATGTGGATTGGCTCCTTCAGAGCTCCACGCAGGTGCACAGTTCGCTCCTGGATGACCTCCCTAATGTGTTTGATCCAGTCCTGCTTGTTCTCGATACTTGAAGCCTGGGACAGGATGCATGATTGGGTCAGATAAGGGTCAGATTCATAGGATCTAGTATGTAATAATATAGTAAAAGAAATAATTTATGAAGCACCTTTCAAAACACTACAGTACTACATGATAAAAACATGACACATGAAAAACACAAACAGAATGAAATAAACTAAAAGCTATAATAACTAAACATCTAAGAAACCCTAAAGAGAGTTACAGACTAAAACATCAAAAAAACAAAAACAAAAAAAAGGATTTTTAAAAGCCATTTAAAAGAGTTTCAGCCCTGATCTCCATTCCAAATGAGCCCTCACTGCACCTCACACACCTTAATGTATTAATCTGAACCTTGTACTACGGTTATGTCAGTGGTGTAGCCAGGTTCATTTCCTGCTTTTTCACATACTCACACAGACATTAAATCAGCAACAAGAGATGTGAACAGCTGAGATAAACGAAAGCAGTTGCCTTGTTCACTTAGCATGAACGAATGAATTGTTGACCCATAACACAGCATCCGGTTTAATTTAGCAATTATATAGTTGCGTCTAGTCCCACAAGAGTGCTTCCATCCCTGCAATCTTGTACTTGAGTCACACGTCCATATTCAGACACAATGTGAAATGACGACAATACTGTCTCTTAAACTCCACTTAGGTTCCACAGAGAGAAATATGGACATTTGTCGTATGCCTTGTTTATTTACGTCAGTCAGCTAATGTGACGCCGTGTTGTGCATATGACTACCCTCGTCTGTATCTTCTCCTCCTTCACTTAGCAACGAGCAGCACAAAGGCTGCTGTGACGCCGTGTTACATAAGACACGATTAGGATGGTCATCAAAGGTTATGCAATAAAACAAATAGCTGTGCACATACACACAATGTAACACATACCGGGAATTCACCAGTTTCAGTCTTTCTCTCTGTCAGTCTCAAAAACAAACACATACTGTATCTACACACACACCCTGCATAAAACATTCCTTCTGACTCACTGTGCGAGAACTACCAAGTTGCTTGTGAGTTTTGACCTGTCAACTGCTACGCTAAATGTTTCTGTGTGATGAGTGAATAAGAAGCAGAAAGTAACACTCCAACCCCCTACAGGGAGTGAACTTTCTTGGCTGAACAGAGGGGATGTAGGATTGAATGGGGGTGGACTGCAGATATGGAGTGACTCTTCTGCCTTATGTGCGAACAACTTGACCACTCCTGCAGATGGGGAATCAATGAATTTACACTCAGTACAGTGCCGGAAGTGGAACTGCAATTCCTTATGAAACAAAAATATTTTGGTTCTCAGTTCTAACTTGACAACTTATATCTGATACTATCATAAAATATTGAGAGAGGAAAAAGATTCTTAATTAATATGAATTCAGAGACCATACATTGCCCCTTTATCTCCTCCATTTAAATCACCATCTTGATACCTTGAGGACGATCTTGTTGTCTGAGGTCGGGGTCCTGCCCACCCACAGGGCAAACTTACAAGGATCTCCCTCCACATGTTCTGTCACTCCAAGCTCCGACGTCTGAGGGGTTGAATAACATGTCAGCAAATCCACATGATATATGAGCAAAAATTATGCAATCCTGAACTAAACCAAGTCTAAAATTCACACAGCATTAGGCTGGCTACAGTTTCAATGAAATTCAAATTTAAAATTTTGATTTGACACAACAAAACTTGATATGACCCAAGGATGAGTTGGATAATATAAGCAACACAAGCTGCATTTACTTAGGCAATCAATGCACAGGAATTAACAAATATAATGACCTGGTATATAATAAAAAGTGCACTGCTGTTGTCATGTGTTAGTCTGTACTTTCAAGATTACTAACGAATGCATCCATACCTTCCTAGCATCATCCAAAGATATCCCTAGTAGATCGTAATTGACTTCTCTGCTGTCTTAATTAGTAGACAAAACCCACAATAAACATTACTTACAAATAGCTTGCTCTTGTACAGGTACTTGCTGCGCCCGTTGGAGTCTTTGACTTCTTTGCTGAAGACCAGGGACATCTCGAAGAGGAAGAGGTGGCGGTCACGACCCTTCCGGATCAGAGTCTTGGGATCCCAGACCTGGAAGGACTCCTGGAGTATCAGCTCTCCCTGGGAGTCAATGTTCCCATCAAACCCTGAGATAGTGAAAGGAGAGAAGGAAAAGAGCTATTTCTGTGTGTTTGCAGGTGTATACAGTACTGTATGTTCAAACACAGGTGTGCGGGCAAACGGAGGAAAATTTAATTGAATAATTTGTGTTGAATGAATTGAAAGTGAGTGAAATCATTTCATTCACAAAACCAATGAAGCAGTGAATGTTAGATTAAGGGGAATCATCAGATCCTCGGAACACATTCAGCTAGCAGCGGGCTATCAAAAATCAATTCCATGAATTGGAGAGGTGTGTGTGTATGTGAGGGTTTGTGTGTGTGTGTGTCTGTCTGTGTCTGTGTGTGTGTGTATTTGTGTAAACCCACCATCCAGCATAGAGAGGTGCATGGCATCATTGGCTCTCTTGGGGACACTTAGCATCACTTCCAGACCATCCTTGATCTCTCCTTTACCCTCCTCACAGCATGTCAACAACTCCTAAAGCAGAAGAACACAGAGAGAGACATAAGTATCGTTCAAATGAAGAAATAAAGAACACATTCTTATACATTTTTGCCCCGAAAAATTAAATAATCCCAAACCTGATATGCTACCTTTTATTATTTATTTAAGGACTTGCTGTACCTTGAGAAGGAGCTGGTATTTAGTGATTCTCTGGACTGGTTTGATCAGGTAAGAGGAGATGGAGTTGGCAAGGCGATGTCTTTGTTGGATTTCCTGTAAATCAAAAGAGAAAACAAATAATATTATACAGAAGCCAAGTTCTTTATTATTCTAACTCATGTAATGTACAACACATCTTGTCGGTGTCAGACCAAATATTTTCAAGAGTGGCTGTTATATACCACAAAAAAATTCTATCTCTGCTCCCTGAATGTTTATTTAGACCAAGAAGCATGTATGTATTACAAAATGTAAAAAAAACACAAAAAAACTCTAACACTAATATCATAAGTCATTATACATCAGGCAGTAATGGTAGGGACTTACATCAAAGTAGGGTCCAGCATGTTCCAGGATGAGCTGAGTGGAGTCCGGCTTGTTCTTACAGTAGTTCACATACATCTGGAACTTATCAGCCTGAGCAGTAGGAACAACACCAGTGTTTACTCACAAGAAATACTTAGTCATTAGATTTAATATTGATCTACTCAAAATGCTGATCAAAACAGAAAAAAAAGTAATAATACTGGTACATTTTTCAGGTGTTAAGGCATAAAAACAACTCAGGAACACAAATACTTGTAAATCTCTTACCCAAGTCACAAAACAATGGCCGACATCCTCTGGAAGCTGCTCATACTTCTCCAACTCCTTCAGGAAGATACTGTACAGAGACAGAAAGGATTCAAAAGAGGAGCACTCAGAAGCTGAGAAACACATTTTGTATATTATCTGCTCCTGAAGGATAGAAGGATTTCCGTATTACAGTAATTGTATCATTTTAAACTAAATTAGCTGATGATTAGCTGATCACTGCTCTACTGACTTGTGATGGAACTCGTAGAGGTCCTGCATGTTCCCAAAGATGATGTGTTCCTTGTTGACAATACCGGGAGGAATCTCCTCCACACCGCTGGTCATCTCCCACAGGTACGTCTGCACAAAAACCAGAGCATAATTAATCAAGAAACCTAGAAACATCTTTGTGTCAACTCGTCTGATGTAGGAGCATTTGATCATGACATTAAATATTTCAATTTAATCATTTACTTGTTTTGTGAGCAACCCACAGAAATATCTAAAGTTTAAGTACAGCGAAAAAATGCTACTGGAAAATTTAAATATAACCGTTTCAAAAAAGAAAAAGCAGAATGTTCACACATTACAATACAATATAATAACACTTAGAAGGCAGCATTTAAAAAAAATCACAGCAGTGGCAACAAAGAGTCATTCATATCAGGAAAAGGGTATCTTTTTTCAAGGTAAACAAGTAGCTATGAGTGTGTTCATTAGAATACTTACATCCATACACTCCCGCAGGTCTCTGACGTAGGCTTTCTCTGTCTGAATCAGCTCAGCCATTATAAATCTGAAAGGAGATGCACATTGAGAATAGAGACACTGATGAACATGGTCAGATGATGTAGTTCACCAAATATAGACCAAGTGTAGTCAACCTGTGATGAAGACTTAAAACTATACAGGGATAAATTGCAAAACCAAAACATTAAGCATGTAAAAGAATACAAATTGTACCCTGCTTTACTGTTTCTACATTATTTGTAACTACTGTGGTACTGTAAGTGTTATACATACATATACAGGATGATGTGATAATCAAGCTATCAACACATGCTCAATATCAATTTAAAAACAGACTACAAGAACTGGCCTTCTTAGTTCTGCTACTCTACTCAGTCCTTTTAATTAACAAAAACTTTGTAATGTCAGCATGTTATTAGTTAAATAAGTCAATCCACATGACAGGAAAGTGTCTACTGTTACCTGACAAAATATTTAGTTCACAGTACAAAGCTACTGGATATCATGTTTTGACCTACAGTCACAGATAGTCTCCTGTTACAGTAGGTGGCAGCACTGTAGACATTCAGTGCTCTGAAGCGACTCCTCTATTATGACATTCTTCTAGGCATAGTTAAGAAAAACATAGCTTTGTTAATGTTTGTGAATGCATTACAACCCCCTTATGGCTCACTTATGGCTTGTGAACATATGTACTGTAATTTGCAGGCTGTCCATGGGCCCCCTTCTGTATGTATTTCCCTCATAAACCATTTAAAACCAATTACCACAGACATTCTGTACAGCACCAGGAACACCATTGAACATTTTGTGATAAATGCTCATAAGACACATTACTGCTCTGCGTCCTCTCACATGCACCATAAATTCCATCTCCATTTCTTTACACACTTGATTGGATTCAAAGATTTCAGCTTTCACTGTGATGTGCTCATGTTCTCTGGGTAATCTGACATTACACTGCACATTATTACTAACACTAACAATATGAAATTAAAGCCTAGCTGCCGCTATACAATCTTAAATGGGACTCACAAAACTAGTATGTTTTTATATGTTTGCAGGAAATTATTGAATTATTCATGCAGGCAGTTTTCCTGTGATGCTGACCATCAGGTGGTGATCAGTGGACAGTATTCCAGGAAAATGGCCGCTGCACTTACTCTTTCCTTCGTGCTGACTTCCTCTTCTCCTCGTTCAGTTCATGGGCAGCATCCCTCAGCTTAACCTCTGACCCTGGAGCACTGGCAGGGATGATGTCCAGTTGCAGCTCTTTACTCTGAAAAGGATGTGGTGGTCATTCACCAGTCAACACACCAGTGCATGATGTATTTGCTTTCTCTCTCTGTTATAAGTAACTGTTGGGAGATAGCGTTTAAATAGGAACATGCAGTAAACCAACAACATCTGACCTTCTGGTGAAAGCTCCTACACTTCAAACTACAATAACATGGAAGCCAGGAGAAGTTTATATGATTAAATTCAGCACATAAAACCTGACTTGTCATAAACTTGCACTAGAAAGACTAAAGACAGAGGTTCTATTCTTATCACTATAACCTGTGCCAGACATATCAACACTTGTATCTTTAAATGTTTTTTTTATTATATAGCATCAACCTGAGCTTTTAGAATTGAGCATATGAATGGAGTTTTCAAAACACAAAAGGAAGAATACAGGTTATATCTGTCTCTTCTTTGAGTTTTATCAATGGTGTGCACTCACAGCCTTATTGGAGTCGGAAGAAATGCCAAGCGCCGTTTCCAGGCAGGTTCGGTATTTGTCCATGCGGAGAGAGAAGTCCCTGTAGCGCTTGTCCACTGAGGACACCCATTTCTTTATCTCCAGGGCATGGGCGTGGCCCTTGTCACAAAACCCATCCGCCAGCTGGATCAACAGCTTTACCCGCTCTTTGGTTTGCTGTCAATAGATAGACATTTAGGGAGGGGATAGAGATAGAGAGAGAGAGAAGAGAGGTGGCCGCAGAGAGGCAGTGCCGGTGGAGGAAAGGTAGATAAGAGAGAGAGAGAAAGACAGAGTGAGTGAGTGAGAGAGAGAGAGAGTTAGGAATCATTGTGTTGGCTTGATGGACACAATAGCTTGTTCTCCAACACAATAACAGTAACACGGCAATGAGAAAAGAGGACAATACACTGCCCTGGGAATGGGCCTCACAGCAGAGTGCAGGACTGTGCAAACATACACACAAAACAAAAAGGAGAGCAACAGGCACAAAAAACATACAGTTTCTATCCTCCCCACCTTGTTTTACACAGTAAAAGATTGACAAATCAACTTAAAGCCACACGCACCTTTGCTGTGATCTGGAAGTCTTCGTGCTCTTTTAGCAGCTCCTGTGTGTGATGAATGCTGGAGCCGGTCGATGTGTGTGTGGACAGGTAAAACTCCCCAGTGTCATGGATCCACTCCAGGGCCTGAGGAAACATCCAATCACAAGTGAGTACGTTCACACTGCAGGGATTTCAGTTACACAGTTTGACACAGTCTCTATCAACTATCCAAATCGGTTTGATATGGATACTATTTTCCATTGTACAGTTAACCTTGAGGAAAGAGTAGATTAGGATTTAGGATTAGGAAGGTTGACATCTATTTAATTTGAGAAACAATAATATGATAAATGAAAAAGATATTTATGACACATATCATCAGTATACCATGCATATACAATCTGCTACCACTGATCAAAAATTTAACTTCTTCATACATTTTTAGCATTCAATTTCCAAAGGTCTTATTTAGTTTCTTTTTTTGTATCTTTGTACTTTATAACCAGAAGTGGCAGAACTGGTCCAGTCAAACTGTGAAACCAGAAAGCATTTGGGCCCTGGGGATAAAACCTGGATCGCCCTAGAATAGCCATGTCCTAGAAACATCTATGATGTCATCTGATTTTATTGGTCATTGCTCTGTGCCTGGGCCCTGCCATCAAAACACCACAAGAGGGAGCAAATTGTCTTGTATTCAAACAGCATTAGACCCCTTACATGAAGATAAGAGTTTAGAGCTTAAATGCCATGGGTTCGAACTTTCTTTTGCTTCTTGAAAATTAAAAGTTTCAAGCAGTCATGTTTGAATTAAGCAACTCAGTCTGTAAAGTGGGCAGATATCTTGGCTGCTACTGAAAACAAACTTTGTCCATCTCATTAGTCCTTGTATCTTTGAACGATGGCTGTTCTGAGCCAGGTTTGATTAAGAAATATTGAGTGTTATTGATCTCTTGTTCTTTTAAAACATAGAAAAACTTTACAACAAGAGGTCCCAGAGGTTGAAATTTTGGTCCAGCCCGAGGGCTAAAAATGAGTGGTTGGAGACTTATGTTTGGCAATGCTCTGTAATAAACGTGGTGCTTAAATTTAGTGGGCCACATAATGATAGCTGTCCTTATGACTGTCATTGTTGCAAATGTCTGCAGGATTACATCATTTCCAGTATATTTGAAATGTATCATTACTAAGAAAACACAGACTGCTTGACTTAAAAACAGAGTAAAATGGAAGTTGCAGCTGTACGCAAACTGAGACAAACTAACTTGCTGATTTGATTCCAATGCAAGCAAGAGCCGATCATCTAATACGGAGGAGGATGACAACTGATGAAACAATGCACCAATGTGCTATGCCCGGCTAGTGGCCACATAAACATCCAGTATGCACACTTTTACAAGAACACACCTGTTTTGCGCTGCGTTCAAACACAACATATTGCTGGCACTGGTCCAGCCTCCGCTTCCTCATGGTCCAGAAGTGGAGCACTCTGTTCTCTCTCTGCAGCAACTCATTCAAGATATCTGATGGAATAACACAAGCATTAAAAAATGTTGTCTTTCTGTGCATCAGCATTACACAAGAACATATTGGAAAACCTGAATTTATAATTCAGTGAAGGAATTAAGAAACTGCGGATAGAAAAAGTTAAATATACAAATTTGATAAAGATCTTTGCAATGATAAGATGCAGAAGAGATGAAGGTGACTGCTGAGTTGTCTACTTACTCTTGACCTGAGTCTCTGGAGCTTTGACATGGGACAACATGCCAGGCATGTTGACACTGTTCCTGTGCAGGTACTTCAAGAAGACGTCAGCATTACGCCGGGCTAATGTACAGGCCTGTAAGTGTGCAGAATGAGAACAGATGTCACATACAGGCTCAATAGTAATATCTTTCTGACTAATATAGAAATTATCTTAGAAATCAACCTCAAAACAAGTGATTTGATGCGTCTTTTCTTTCTTTTTGTCTCACCTTGAGGAAGGCCTCTTTCTGCTCCAGATGTTTGCTGATCATAGGAGTGACATGATCTGACTCACTGTTCGGGCCCAGCTTATCAGCACCGCCACACCAGTCTTCTTCTCTCTTATACTCCTGCTCCAGGCTTTCTAACACACTGCACACCTGAGACATAGATGAAACAGTATATAAAACCACTGTACGATGCAACACTGGTCTTCTACTGCTCAAGACACACATGCAACCTGTGAGACTGTACATCCTGGAGAGCATTCTTTTAATGATACTCTGACACTGCAGGCAGACACTTTGCAGGTACATTGACAAAGGACAGTGTCCTTCCATAATCCTTCTTTGCCATTATCTGACACACACAAAAGTACCTGTTCAGAGGTTTTGTAGAAGGCAACAGAAGCATTAACCAGCTTGAGTCTGTCTTCCATCTTCAGCATCAGCTGCTGCCAGTGGTCTGCCACCTTCAAGTCACACAAAACATATCAGTTTACAACAAGCACCTTTAAAATCCTGCCACCTCTGTTATTATTCATGCTCTCCTTTAGAGATGTATGCAATTGTAAGAGATGGATACCTTTTCTGCACAGTCCCTGATCATATCCATGTCGTAGTGGTTTGCCTGGAGTAGGGCCTCAGCCTTCTGCTGTACCTGCAGTGCACTTTGATGGGTTTTCTGAATGCGGGTTGAGGGTGAGATAAAAAACAACATGAGATTCAAGAGTTATATGAACCTCTATAGCACAGCCATTGCTTTGAAAATAGGACCCCAGCTTCTTGTTGGCCCTGCAGGGCAGTTTGGTGGAGGGTGGAGGAGAGGCTAAATAAATAAAAGTTGTATGTGATTATGGCTGTGTCATAAAAGAGTGTCCTGGAGTGAGCATTCTGGGGAGGAAATGAGATAGGGAGGTAAAAAAAAGAAAGTATCTTGTGATTTTTTTCTTCTCCTTACTGGACTCAGAGCAGTAGAGGGAGGGAAAGCAGAAAGAGACGAAGGAAGAGTGAAGGATTTCCTGCAACCTTTGGTAATGTCTGCAGCACCTACAGGGAACCATCAACGAGGACATTCCCATATCAGTTGCTATTTTCTTACCACACAGGACTCATTGTAGGTTTCAGGGACTACAGTTATGGTATGCATATTAAAATTCAAGTCTCACATAAGCAATAATCATAAACACAGCTTCTTCTGAGTGTGCATCTTTGTGTGTGTGCGTATATGTGAGCTCTGGAGAAGTAGGTCAGGTACAGGCCTGAATTAAAATGAGCCAGGCTCGACAGAGTTCAAAGGAAAGGCACCCTGCATAATCAGTGGTAAAAGGAGAAAGGAAATAAAGAAGAAAGATAAGCAGAGAGAGAAGAAAAAGAGAGGTAGAGATATTAGTTATTCATAATTCCATTTCATGTGTGACTTGTGATGAGACGGGGAGGCGGTGGATACATGTATGAACCCGAGAAGAGTTTTAGAAAGGCATAAGGTTGAACAGGGCAAAGGAGATACAAAAGTGGGAAATGGGGTGATGAAGAATGGGGCATGAGAAGATTAATTGAGACATGATTAAAAGGAAGAAGAGGAAAAAATGGAATAAGAATTGCAACAAAGTATGTTGGATTTTTTCAAAATTTTACCTCTATTGCATGTTGGAATTGCTCATGTTCTTTCTGCAGTTGTTCAGCTTCTTGTAACGAACTGGCTGTGATCAGACCGGCGTTCAGCATGGATTCACCATTACGGATCCAACCCAGCACCTAAAACAAACAGACACAAATTTATATATATTATATAAATATTTTCAAATGGACTGAAATTATTTGCACTACCTACGCTAAAAAAAAACATCTTGAAAAAACTTTACAAATCAGCTGCAAGGGGCGCAAGCAACAGTAACTCAGTTGGTAGAGCGTGAGCCCCATGCACAGAGACTGTGTCCTCACTGCAGTGGCCCAGGGTTAAAGTCTGGCCTGTGGCCCCTTGCTGCATGTCATCCCCCTCTCTCCTCACTCTGATCCCATTTCCTGTCATATCTCAAGCTGTCCTATCAAATAAAGCCATGAAAAGGCCAAAAAATACTTTAAAAAATCAGTTGTAAGCTGTTCCCAATATCCTCTGCTCTATTTTCTTTTCTCCTTCTTCAGGCAGCTTTTCAACATTCTCTCTCCGTGTGCACCAACCTCTCCCTTTTATCTTCCTCTTCTCATGTTTTATTTCCATTGTTTCTCTAACCCTGACACCTCTGTACACCCTTGCATTCTCTTTCTGTTCATGCTTAAATTCCTTGACTTCAAATTTCACTTTGCACACATTTCCCTACCTGCCTACTCTATCCTTTACTTAGCCCTTTGTACATAATCACTTCAACTACCACACACACTGCCTCACACACATGCTCCTAGATGCCCACAAAATCCCATTTGCTCATAGTTTTGTTGGCCTAGTTCTAGCCAGAGGGTATGCTAAACACAGTCTGACAGGACACCTCTCTCTGACTCAGCAAAGCACACCTGCTGTGTGGGTGATGGGCAGAGCTGCAACTGGATCTTGGCTATAAAAGTGATGATGCAACACAACTCTGACTCCTGTTTTTCAGCAACTATAACAGGGCCTGTGTTTCCACTGCACTTGCAATGTCCCGAGGCAGGACAGGTATGTGTGTTTGCTGCTGGATACCAGAGGAGCTGCACGCCAATGTGACGTAACTCTAATGCACGAACAAACAGCAGCAATATCAGCAATAATGACTACATGTATGATTCACCTGTAAGGTATGAAAAACAGGTAGAGTGACATAATATATTCCTTTATTTCATGATACATCACCAAGCTGATGCAATTTTATAGTACTTTGACAGTGTTTATATCTGTTATAACTCTTGCTCTAGTCATAATCCCTATTCGTTTGGGACATCTAAAAAAAAAAAAGAAAAGAAACAGGTTAACTGTTGTGTAGTATTCTTTGGCCAGGACTGAAAGGCTGGGATATTTATATATCAGTAGCAGGACTATACAGGCTACAATTACCAGATTATGGTTGTTTCAAATTTAGTTTAACAGCGTTTCAGTAATTTAAATAAATTCATGTTAAAAAGTAAATTGTACAGTTTAAAAGCTTAAAAACGGCAGCTTAAAACAATTCTGATTTATAAATCAGTATCAGCTACATAGACACATAAAGATTTCTCAATCAGTCCATAGCTGCCTCTCTGTGGGTAGATGACTAAACAACAACATAAACATCACACTGACGTAACACTATCATCATACTGTCAGGTCTGTTCGATCAAGGCGATGGTAGTTCATCTTCTAAAATGTTTTGCTGCAGTACTCTCAGGGTATAATTTAGTTTATTTTAGTCTCAGTTTCATGTCTGCCAACACTTTTGTTCAATTTTTTATTCATTTAAGCGCAAGTTGAAATATAAAGCCTGTTGTTATTTGACTGCATCACGATGATAACAGGCCTAGTTATGAAAATTGGCCTCATCTTTGTTTTATGTTTTGCTTTGAAATATCAGTGGCTGCATTTCAAAATCTCAAACTATTTTCTTTCTGTGATTGTATTCAGGTATTGGATGAATATTGGGAGAGAAGTGCAAGTAGATGTGCACTTTACTGACACAACAACAACCTGAGCTCTTTCCCTCCATATCAAGTCAGATACTGTCTGGCCCATTTGTCTTAGTTTGCCTTGAATTTCCAAACGTTGGCTGAACATACAATAACACTGCATTGCTCTGACTATTCCCCAAAGTCAGAGAGAGACACACAGACAGATAGAGATACAGCGAGAAATACAGAGAAAGAAAGAGGAGGGAGAGAGCTTTGACACAGGATTAGTCATCTACCCATGGTCATGTACAGACAGAATATACTATAGCCTTTTAGTCCTTCAACACTCTCCGCTGTAGTATCATGGTATGCTGTGGCAATAAACTGTCAGAATAGCTTTCCACAGATCATGTTGAACTCAGCCTCACAGGTAGCCCATGGTGTGCTTATTTCTGAATCACAGCACGTCAGCATTCATATACTGAATGAAAGTATGAATTCTATTTTCACTTCAAATGTCTAAAAAACTACGCACAAATTTTGCTTATCATAAATAAAATATTTATGTTTTGTCTCTTCTTATTCCTCATAATTAAAAACCCAAGCTCTTTTGAAACTTGTCTTTTCAAAGTCTTTGCACTTGCTTTTCAAAATCCCACCTCCACTCTCTAGTCACTGCTTCAATTGCTTCATTGTCTATCCTTGTTATGCTCTCTTGTCCTTTTCTTCTTCAAGTACGTACCTGTTTTACTTCAGCCTGTAGATGCCTTAACTGGACACACTGCTCCAGATGTCTCCTGTGCTGCTCTGCAGCCAGGTCCAACTCCTGCTGCTTTTCATGAAGAAACTCCAGCAGGTCCTGGACCCGTGTGGCCATGTCCACATCTCTGTCACATAACAGCTCCACACCTGCAAGACAACAGACAATTTATTATGTTGCCAGTGGCAATTTGTCTTTTATTATAACTATTGGTGTTCTTTTTTCTTCACTTATTGTTACTGACGAGGGGAAAATGTGTATTGAATGAATAGGATTTTAGCGATTCTACATGGCAGTAGAGAGAGATGTATAAAATATGTATTTCATGAATTTTATCTGTTTTACCTGCATCTTATAGGAACAGCTGGATAGATACAGATTTTACATCTTAAAAAATATTCTTACATATGTTACAGAGCTTACATTTTTAATAAAAGCTAGCCATGCAGACAGTGAAATGTTGATCTTACGGAAGCTAACAGAATAATGTCTGAAAACCATTCTCCTGCATGAACCCAATACGACAAATTTGGCATTGGCATAACCTGTACTCACATTTTAATCCTGCATTCTGTATCCGCATTGTTGTGATGCTAGCTACAAGGCTAGCCCAGGTAAATAATTGTCCTAAAGCAGGTTACAGAGGTAGCTCGTGTGCATCTTCTATTATTAAGGCAGCCACGCAGCGAGCTGTAGCAGTGCAGCTGGCTGACTGCAGAGTCAGACTTTGCATAACATGAGCTTGATTTGTTATGTGACAATCTCTGAGGTGAAGAGGAGGAGGCTATTCCCGGTCATCTAAAACATGTACTTGTGTGTTTGTGTGCGTGTGTGTTGTTACCCAACAGTGGTTTAACCCGATGGTGAACATGACTCTTCAGATTAAAAGGCACAGGCTGCCTGGTAAGAGCAGATCTGCCTCCCATTACCTTCCCCCCTTCCCTGAATTTCTTTAACATGCCATCTTCCACTTATTCACTCACTCATTCACTCCAAACATATCCATCCATCTACCCTTTTCTCTTAATTACTCAAAGTAGCCCACATGTCTTTGCTGTTTTCAAATTAAATTCAAATGAATGTACAGTTCCAACACATTCAACTGTGTCTCTATTCCCTCACTCACCAGACGCTTGGACCTCTGTGACATACTGCAGCAGCTCTTGTCCCTGGTGGATGACGTCAAAGGTGAGGTTGTTCATAGTGAGCGCCTTGTCTGCATGATGCTGTAGTCTCTGCTCGGCAAGTGTCAGGTCCTCTGTGTCAAAGTCACTCATCTGCTGGGACAGCTCTTCGTTCCATGACTCCAGGTCTGAGATGATCTGAGAAGGGGACAGAAAGAGTGAGACAAGAAGAAATGTTAATTCACAGATAATATGAGAGAAAAATGACTTTTTAATAATTAAAATAATAACTTATTTTGCTTTAATTTTTTGACATTAATAAGGAAAAATGGATGGAGCTAAAGATTATTTGAAATTATACACACTGCTAAGAATACAAGATACCTTGCAACAATTATCTCCACCAGCACAAACATTCAAAGAAAAAGTAAAGCACTGCAAAGCCACACAGTCATTTCATTATCCATATAATTTTATGATTAAGAGAATTTCTGAATACCAAGCCAGACAGTTTAATGGCTGTAACCAGACACTCTAAACTGACAGCCATAATAACGGATAACATATTACACTGGTGATGCATGGCTGGTAAAGCAGATGTACCGAGATGTCAGTGCATGTCTCTGACTGCCCACGCAGACTGAATCATGATACCAGGGGCACCTTGATCCTGGCACCATCCAGCTCTGTCTGTCAGTGTTGCTTTTTTTTTTTCTTTTCCATGCGGTCTAGTCTACACTTCATTTGAGAATTTACCCACCTCTTTGCTCTGAGGCATTTAGAGTTACCCTAACCTGTCAACCTGTGGCCGAGATTCAGATTTTCATTGACAATTCAGGTCTTCAGGAATGGTGTGAAATTAAATCTTAATGCTAGAATTGCAGCTTTAAGATTGACATTAACACTACTGTGGACGTAACATGATTCTTTAACGACGACACTGATCAAATGTCAACACTAAAGCTCTCAACTTCTTAACAGTGGTAGAATTTTATCCGTACGCATAAATGTAAAGGAAAATGAGATGCGCTGGCAGCTGCGCTCTTCAATTCAAAGTATGTTATCTTGTGCCTTAGAACTTTGTTTTTTTAAAGTGGGGTCAGTGGACCTGTACAGGTCCTTGAGGGGTTACAGTCCTGACAATCCTGTTCAAGTTAGAACACCTAGAGCGCTACAGATAGAGGTTTGATTCATAGTGCGGCAAGAGTATATACTGCTAAAACTTGGCAAAATGATGGTGAAACATTTCAGCAATAGCAATTTACTACAGACTGAGTGTATGATTATGCTCGGCTTATTTGTCATATTGAACATTTAGGGAAAAGCAGGGAAGAGCTGCCAACTGCTCCCAAGAGTTGGGACAAATTCAATGCAAACAGTGAATACTCAGTAAATACAGTTCCACGGTTACAGTAGGAGTCCATATAAACATTTATCTGTGTCTTGAAATTTCTCTCTTCCCATCTGTTTCATTGAGAAGCACACTGTGTTTCTCTCTAACTAAAATGACAATGAAGTGGAGCTCATCAGTTTTTGCATGTTTACCTCCTAACACCAGCATCCAGTGCAGAGAAAGTCTGGGTGTGTGCAAACACTGAAAAGCTGCAAACTTTCCAAAAGAAAAAATGAATGAATGAAAATGAATGATCATCACAGATGAGCTCTCTCAGAAACAAATACGTAAACACAGCCTAAACAACGACTCCCTCCTCAAACCGGGGTTCACACAAGCCTTGATCCATATCCTCCGAAATACATGGTCTTGGACAAGGTATATTGAAGTCCATTAAAGTTGTTTTCTCTATTACTCGACGCCATGCAGAAAAAATTCTATGTCATAAGTTTGTTAAACCTATTTTGCAATAAATCTCAAATCTACTCTGTACAAAAACATGACCTTCTTGAGTTACCTTATCAAGCCCTTTCATAGCAGAATAATATAATACTCTAACAATATGATAAGTCTGGCAACAAAGTAGAAACTTACCAAGCAGTCGTTTGCACTCTGCTCTCCTCTCCTCTTACAGTTGAGTAAAATACCCTCTGTGTGCAAAAAGACCATCTCCCTCAGCTACCAACACTGTGAAAACTAACTAATGTGAGGAGATAAGTCTCCTCTTTGACCAGCTCAGTCTTTTTTTATCTTGGTGGTTTGAAGTGATACGGGGCCTATCGTCAGAGAAGAAGACATTGTGAGAAAATTGTATGTCTCACCTCAACCCCATGCCCTCACCTCAAACACACACACCCCTTCAAGCCAGGAGGGAGTGTCAGGGTGCGTGTGTGTGGGCAGGGAGTGGAAGGAACCAAATGTCTCCTCAGCCCATCTTCATGCTCAAGCACTGTGTCATATTAATCCTCTGTCTATGTGTGTGTATGTGTGGGCGTACTTCAGTGTTCAATATGAGAGATTAGCAGATTCACCACCATTCTCTGACTTGACACGCAGAGCTAAAGTGAGACTTGTCTGTTCTTTTGGACTTAACAATACAGACACAAACGACTTGAAGCCAACCACAGAAATCTATCAACACACAGTGGAAAAGAATCCAATCATGGGCATACTTACAAATTCTATATAGCTTTCAATATTATGATGAGTAGTCTTCCCAATAGTTCTTCTACTAACTTTACCATGTTTGTCTTAAAAATCCTGCAGACAATAGCAGAAAATGTAAAGCAAATGTTCTAAGTTGTAATAGAAACACAATAGTAGTTACATAATCATCTGATCGTCCAGTTATGACATAGACAGAGGAAGGCAAACAATGTAATGGACAATATATAATTTCTGCTTCTGCTTCTGGGTCTCTCAATTAATACAAAACAAAAGACGTTTGTGTTGGAGGGCCTGACGAAGGGTTTGACAGAGCTGCTGTTCAGCTCCTCAGAGCCAGCCAGCTCTGGAAAAGAGAACCGGTGCAGAGTAAGACCTTCTGGAGGAATAAACACCGGATTCTGCTCTGATCTGGTGCTGTTTACCGGCAGGAGGAGAACTCGGACATTACTTTTGAACTTTTAGGATAAAAAAATGATTTATCTTAGTTCCCACTTATCATTCTTCTTTACTTGTGTACATAATGTACATAACTTTACAGAGCGAAGGGGGAAAAGAAGATAAGAGAACTGAAGTCTCTGGTGAGTGCTGAATTTAGTGAGAGGTTGACCTGAATTCAAACATAAAGAGAAAACAAACCCTTGGTGCGTGCTATTGGGCAAGCTTACAGCTGATGCACAGTAGACATTTTAATGCATAATAGTCATGCTAATTGTCCTGTATGACTGTAGTTAGCTATTAAAACCATAGTGGGTCTTTTTGCTAAATGTTAACACATCTTAGTTTAGTGTGTTAGCATGCTAACATTTGCTCATTCGCACTCAACAAAAACTCCAAATGAAGCTAATGTGAACATCATTAGTTCTGCATGTATCAACCAAAGTAGCTTTTGGACAAATAACTTTTTACCTGATAATAGTTCTAGAGGAAAAGTCATCAAAGTGATGACAATTAACCCTGAGGGGGTGTGAATGTCAAATTTCACAGCAATCAATCCAACAGTTATTGAGTCAAAAAGTCAGGGGATCATCAGAGTCATTCACAATCATCCTCTGGGCACCATGGATATCTGTCCCAAATTTCATGCAATTCATCTAATAGTTGAGACATTTCATTCTAAAACAAAAGTGGTGGGCCGACTGACTGACTAACTGGCTGACTGACCAACTGAATAAATGACTGACACACCAACACTGCCATAAGTAGAGCCATGCTGCTAGCATGGCTATAAATTCTGTTCTTATACACACTAGTGATGTGATTATCATTGAAAGCCATTTCCATGAACACTTTTATTCATCACATCAGTGCTGATTACTTCCCACAAACATTCTTTTTACTTGCACTATCCTCATGAATACAAGCCTGAATTTCTGCTTCAAGCTTCTGATTCCACAGTGACTGAGTGTAATTCATCTGTCAACATAGTGTGGCTCAACAAATCTGATTGAACAGCCATGATAAACATCACGAGGGGAAACATAAAATAATATTTTTAAGAGAGCAGTTATCATATCTGAGCTCCAGCTGAGAAAAGCATTCACTCTCACAGTGGGACATTAAGGAATTAGAGGATACAATGGAGCTAGTAGCTGGTTGGGGAGGGGGAAACAAAATTGGAATGAGTCAGTGGATGAGATGCGTCAAGTGGAACTAAATACTTTTTTAATGTAGTACATGTGAGAGTATCGCTGTGAATTCAACCAAGCTTTGAACCGGCAGGAATCCTCACTACAGGACTGAAGCTCCCTTTTACTGTGAAACGGTCCATCAGCTCAGAGTCACAGTCATTTTGGTATTTCAGTGTATTCCCTTGACACATGTGAGGTATCATTGTTGCATTTATGAACTACTAAGCCACTGAAACAAAAAACAAATGCTTTAATACGGTACATTTATACCTGTCATTCCCTCTTTCTCGACGTATCACATTCTCTGCAATAGTATTTTCACCTGTACTCTTCTTCTTTGCTCCTGAATTTCTCAGTTTCATCCACCCCCTTATTCCTATTGATAAGTCTGAAAATTCTGGTTCAAGTATTTTCCCCTCTGATATTATCTGTGCAAGTATATGATTAATCCACTCCAACCCCTTACTTGCTCAATCCTCAAACCCTTATATCCTGTCCTTTACTTTTTCTGTTTTTCTTACTCCAACTATTGCCAGAACATTGCAAGATAAAACAAAATATTCATCATACACCAAGTCTCCGTCTCCTGCCTACTCACATCAATGGCATCCCTCTCAAAGATACGGAGCTGAAGGAAGAGCTCCAGTTTGATCTTCCTTTCTTGGAACAGCTCCTCCATCTGGCCCTGGGCCTCGTCCAGCTGCTGCAGCACACTCTCGATGTGGGCCATGGAGCTGTTGTGGGGAGTCTTGTTGCTTGAGATGGCAGAGTCTCTGTGGAGAGAGGTCAAATACAGCAGAGTTACAGGTACAGTGTGCTTTCGGTTCTTATGGAGACATCCTTAAGGAAGTCAAAGAAAAACTTGTGCATTCTTTAGTTTTGTTTTCTAGTTATTTTCAGTGATTCCTCATGGTTGAAACTCTAAAACATACCTACATTTAAGTTAGGAGACTGTGTTTGTACTGCATGACATGTATTAGTAATTGTCACCTGAGCTGTTGTATGAGGTCCTCTCCCTCCTTGATGACATTGACAGTGGCCTGCAGGGTGGTCTGCTGCTGTTGGCCGAAACGCTTGATCAGGTCCTGCACCGCTTCCACCGACTCTGCATACACATCATCCAGCAGTTCCTTCTGAAGCTCCTCCAACCAAGTCCATAGCTAACAATGATTGACAGGAAAGGCAAGCCAGTTAAAACATGGCATCATATACAGGTGCTGGTCAACGAATTAGAATAATTTGAAATAGTGCAATCATTAAATTCTTTGAATGCATTTTTTGTGCAGAAAGCAAATCAGGTGTTCACCGCACCTGTCCTACTCGTTAGACTAATCACAGAACTCGTTACCTGTAAAAAATTTGCTCAGCTGAGCTTTCCAAAAGGCCCATTTAGGCCATTTAACTGTGACACTGTTGTTTTATTGAATTAGAATAATGGAGAAACCGTTTCATTGAATTAGAATAAATGCTCGAATTTTTGTTTTCTGTGAAGAGTGTTCACTGTGCAGTATAAAGTCAGGGTTGAGTAGAATTTCTAAGTTGTAAAATCAATCATGGGTAAGCAGCGCGACCTCTCAACCGGAATAGTGGCTCAAATTCAAGCCCTTCGCCAACAAGGCTTGACCCAAACTAAAATTGCTGAGCAGCTCGGCATCAGCCAGTCTTCCGTCTGCAAAGCTCTCAAGAAAAACTGCAGCAAGCGCACCAACTGTTCCGGCGTCCGAAAAACTTCTGCTCGCGACAACAAGCAGCTGAGAAAGATCGCAGTCAGCAACCGGTTCAAGTCCACTTCCGAGCTCACCGACTTGTGGAACAAGCAGACCGGCGCCGACGTCTCCAGATCAACCACTTACCGTCGTCTGCGCGAACTCGGCTTCAAATCTCGCGTTCCAGCAGTAAAACCGATGCTGAACAAGAAACAAATGGAGAAACGGCTGAAGTGGGCCAAAGAACACGTCGAGTGGACTGCTGAAGACTGGCAGAAAGTGGTCTTCAGTGACGAATCACGCTTCTGCATCTCCTTCGGTGACCAAGGTCCTCGTGTCTGGCGTCGTGGTGGCGAAACCTACAACCACGAGTGCATGAAAAGATCCGTCAAGTTTCCCCAGAGCGTTATGGTCTGGGGATGCATGTCCGCTCGAGGTGTAGGGAGACTCTGCTTCCTCAAGAAGACTGTCAATGCTGCCGTATATCAAGATGTTCTGGAAACGTTCCTGATTCCGACTGTTGAGGAACAGTTCGGCGAAGAAGACTTCATATTTCAACAGGATCTTGCACCGGCTCATGCGGCAAAGTCGACCAAAGATTGGTTCACTAAAAAACAGCTTGAAGTTTTGGCATGGCCGGCCAACTTGCCTGACCTCAATGTCATTGAAAACCTTTGGGCCATCGTCAAGCGGAAAATTCGCGACAGAAAGCCTACTACGCTGGACCAACTGAAGCAGAACATCGCCACTGCCTGGGAAGCTGTGAGTGCGGAAACTTGCGACAAGCTGGTCAAATCGATGCCGCGGAGACTTCAGGCAGTCATACAAGCCAAGGGGGCAGCCACAAAATACTGAGGAAGTGATGATTGTAATTATAATAAAAATTATTCTAATTCAATGAAACGGTTTCTCCATTATTCTAATTCAATAAAACAACAGTGTCACAGTTAAATGGCCTAAATGGGCCTTTTGGAAAGCTCAGCTGAGCAAATTTTTTACAGGTAACGAGTTCTGTGATTAGTCTAACGAGTAGGACAGGTGCGGTGAACACCTGATTTGCTTTCTGCACAAAAAATGCATTCAAAGAATTTAATGATTGCACTATTTCAAATTATTCTAATTCGTTGACCAGCACCTGTACACCCTTCCAAGAGCAGAAAAAAGAGCAGGAAGCAACCAAACAGCCCTTTTGCGAACAGAATACACATGCTGATGAGGGGTGGGGCAGATACACAGAGCGTTGTGAGTTAAACACAGATGTAAGGATCGATAGACAAGCTGCCAATTGGACAGACAGAAGATGGGCGACAGAAATCAAATCAGACCGGTTCTGCTCAAAGCTGGTGTTTTGTGAATGGTCGTCTTTGTAACAGATTAGCCATCTGGGTGAATTGGCTCAGCGTACTCAAGCCCTGGCAAACCATCCAGGCTGCAGGAGATAGGCCCTGGCACCCACGGTTTGTCTAACACCCACACTGCCTACTCAAAAACACGTCTACATTTAGTATTGTTACCGTCATTCACTTAGTAACATGCAGTATCTAACACTATACCTGACATCTATATAGACATTGACACTGTTGTTTGGCAACCAACTACGCAGAGGAATTAGTGAGCTTTTTGGTAACACAAATGTTTTTTATTAAATCCTGGAGGCAAAACTAGACAAGCTTTGATTTTAGCCCTTTCCTTTTATGCCATTAATGAAGATTTATTAACAATATCAAAATTAGTTGGCGATAATGGCTTCAGTACAGATGAATCCCCTATCCTCCAATGTAGTTCATGCTCCGTCGCCACAGTTTGTTGCCTTTCAACATGCTGGACTATGGCCAAAGGCTTCTACAGAACTAGGAGAGGTGATGGTCAGGAGAGTCAGAAACACACGCACGCACGCACGCACGCACGCACGCACGCACGCACGCACGCACGCACGCACGCACGCACACACACACACACACACACACACACACACACACACACACACACACACACACACACACACACACACACACACACACACACACACACACACACACACACACACACAGAGTGACCTGCCACAGTAGGAGCTGACAGATGGGATGAAGGAGATTAGTCCATATGGACATTAAAGACTGGCTTCATTAATAACACCATGGCTCTGACTGTCTGTATGAGTCTATGTAAACAGGATGTCGTGTTAACACATGCACAGCACAGTCTATGTCAGTGTGTAGAGGTTAACTTTGGTACTGAAAGATGTGCAGTGAATGACTTTCATGTTATCATTACACTGTGAGAGGAACCAAGGGAGTGGTGCAGTCATTAGAACCAAAACAACACAGCACATACAGATTCATGTCATGTACCGTGTAGAGTTTGTTCTTTTTATTTATTTGTTACGATAAAACAAAGGCACGATTGTCATTGTCACAATGAAGGAGAAGGCAGATTGCCTTTAATTTGTGTAAACAAAAGTGCACCACAGAGGGAAAGGAGAGCACAGATGTTTGCAAGGGGAGAACGTAATGACTGGCAACAAAATATTCACACACTGAAACACAAACACACACACCTCTCTCAATATGTAGGCAATAACTTAAAAAGTACATTCTTGATCATTTTTGATGCAGATGTATAAAACACTTTTGGGCATAACTCCTGAAGTGTGTGATAGAGTGTAAAAAATAATTTTGATATATCCTGCAAATTTGATGACTTTCACCCGTACAGAAGTGATACATTGATTCAGTCATGTGGACATGACTTTGTCTCACATATTTATATATATATATATATATATATATATATATATATATATATATATATATATATATATATATCTATATATATATATATATATATATATATATATATATATATATGTATGTATATATTACAGCTCTGGAAAAAATTAAGAGACCACTGCAAAATTATCAGTTTCTCTGATGTTGCTATTTATAGGTATGTGCTTGAGTAAAAAATGAACAGTTTTGTTTTATTTTATCAACTACTGACAACATTTCTCCCAAATTCCAAATAAAAATATTGTCATATCGAGCATTTATTTGCAGCAAAGGACAAATGGTCAAAATAACAAAAATAATGCAGTGTTTTCAGACCTCAAATGAAACAAAGAAAACAAGTTCATATTCATTTATAAACAACACAATACTAATGTTTTAACTTGGGAAGAGTTCAGAAATCAATATTTGGTGGAATAACCCTGATTGTCAATCACAGCTTTCATGCGTCTTGGCATGCTCTCCATCAGTCATTTACATTGCTGTTGGGTGACTTTATGCCACTCATGGTACAAAAATTCAAGCAGGTCAGCTTTGTTTGATGGCTTGTAACCATCCATCTTTCTCTTGATCATATTCCAGAGGTTTTCAATGGGGTTCAGGTCTGGAGATTGGGCTGGCCATGACTGGGTCTTGATCTGGTGGTCCTTCATCCACACCTTGATTGACTTAGCTGTGTGGCATGGAGCATTGTCCTGCTGGAAAAACCAATCCTCAGAGTTGGGGAAGCAAGTTTTCTTCCAGGATAATCTTGTAAGTGGCTTGATTCATGCGTCCTTCGCAAACACGAATCTGCCCGATTCCAGCCTTGCTGAAGCACCCCCAGATCACAGATCATCACTGATCCTCCATCAAATTTCACAGTGGGTGCGAGACACTGTGGCTTGTAGGCCTCCCCATTAGCTGACCAAGTGTTGGGCAAAGCTGAAAATTGGACTCATCAGAGAAGATGACCTTACTCCAGTCCTCTGTGATCCAGTCCTTATGGTCTTCTGCAAACCTCAGCCTGGCTCTTCTTTGCTTCTCATTGATGAAGGGCTTTTTTCTAGCTTTACACGACTTGAGCCCTGCCCCTAGGAGCCTGTTTCCAACCGTTCTCGCCGTGTACTTCACCCCAGCTGCCATTTGCCATTGGTTTTGTAGGTCACTTGATGTCATCCTATGGTTGCTGAGTGACATTCGAATGAGTTGACGGTCATTCCAGTCAGTGGAGAGTCCTCTGCCGGTCTGTGGCTTTGTTGTCCCCAGTGTCTGCTGCTTGACCTTATTCTTTTGAACCGCTGTCTTAGAAATTTTAAGGATGGAAGCAACCTGACGCTCACTGTATCCCTCTGTCAGTAAAGCCAGAATTGAACCCTTCTTTTCCTCACTCAAAACTTTTCTTTTCAACTCTTTTGGCATGGTCAATAGTTATTTTTTGATTCCAATTACTTTTGAGGTACTACTAGCACTGTTTTTGACATCCAGCTGGTCCTATTGCAAGAGGATAGTGACGACCACAGCAGTGGTTTTTATACTTTTTCTTGTTAAATAAGATTAGGGTACAGGTGATCACCTAATCAGTACCTCAATAAGTAGAATGAGGTGTGCTTGTGTTGGAATTCAACAGACACTGGAATGGAATGGCTGTCATACATGTAGAGATGCTGATTTCAGAAAAATTTGCAGTTGTCTCTTTTGGTCTTTTTCCAGAGCTGTATATATATACATAAATAATATTTGCAAGAATTAATATCACCAAGTGATGATTTTGATGCAAATTAAACATTTCTAAAAAATTTCATTATCAAGTTAAGCTGGATGTATGCGCTCTTTTGGTGCTTTCTAGTTATATGTGTCTTTATTTTACAGTGATAACTGCCTGCAAGTACAACTCTGATTATAGAGGTCACTTGTGTACAGATATACAAACCAAATCAGGCCTTAAATTGACACTGTTAGACCTCTAAAACAGTAAAAAATTTCTGTTCAGTGAAAAAACTATGAATAAGTCAGTTGCTGATGGTGGACAAAAACTTTTTTCCTGTCATTCCTACATAAGACCAGAAGCAGAAGTATGATCAATAAATCGACAACCCCCTACATTCTCAACTCCTGTCTTAATACAGTGTCAGTTGCATAAGCTTACCGTAAGGCAAAACAGAGGAGTCAAATCAATATGGCAAATAGGGCTAATATGGAGAGGAAATACACACCTCTTTGACGTGTGTGTGGAAGGCAACAGACATGTCAAGCAGGACTTTACGCTGCTCGACGCGTCGAACAAAGTCCTGGATGCGATCTTCTAGCTGGTGGGCAGCCTGGTAAATCTCCTCTGGGTCACACTCTCCGGTCTGAGCCAGCTGCTCTGCTGCCTCCAGCAACTTGTCAGCATTGGTGTAGGTGTTCTGAAACATTAAATATATTTGAAATGAGAGTACAGTATCTCATACACTTAACTATTACAGCTAACTGCTCTTTAGTCTCTAAATCTTATCTCAGTTTTGTATTGGTCTAGGACAATACAGCGAAGCCACATCTTGTTACATCTCATGTACTGTAGCTTTTCTGTGCTTTGAAATATAACTTTACTTAATATTTTATTGACGTTGAGGTAACACAATGGGATACAATATTTTTTTCATAGAAATGTGCATTTGATGCTTAGAAGAAAAAGTGTTAAACATGAGAAGAATGAATAATGAACATAACTTTTTTCAAATGCTTTACCTGTGCAACCTCTTCAAAGTCTTCATGTCTTTTCTGCAGAGCTCTGGCTCTGTGCAAAGATTTCCCAACACCAGTGTGTTTGCTGAGGAAGGCCTCGCCATGGTTTTCTATCCAGTCCAACACCTTGAAACACACAAACACACACACACGCAGCCTATGAGCCCAATTACACAGGGTAACCGTACTGCGAGAATGCAGTATACATTTCAAGCAGTAGGGGGTGCAATTGACTGGAAAGTTTATAATCGAATCACATTAGAGTTTCAGAGGTCTTCAGATGTCATCTCTCTCTGTCTCTCTCTGTCTCTCTCTCTTTACGTCTCTGCAGCTTTTCTTTATTCTTTTTCTCCATCTGCAGTTTGTCATGTTTAAATTACACAAGTGTGGACAATTACATTTTGCCTAATAGGAAATCCAGAGCAGTGCTAAGTGTCAACATTTTCCACTGTGGAAGAGATTAGCCATAAATCTTTGTCCATAATTACCTTATTATCTATTAAACAGATGGCCGTACTTCATCTGTTTCTATGTGGGGTGATGAAAGGGATTTTCATGATGCTTTCAAGGTCTCTGAGAGAATATTTTGATGGGACAAACACACATGAACACGTGCACAATGCCCTCGACACTTCATGTGACAGTAAATTGCATCACCATGGAAACCACTACCAAGAGGAAAGGGTAATGAAAGAGTGGATGGAAGAGGGGGAAGACAGAAGCAGAGAGCTACAGCAAGACAGAGAGAGAAGGGGGAAGGAGGGGGCAGAGAGGCAGAGAAGAGTTCATGCCCAAAGGGTAGAAACCCAGAGACGACACTATACACCAACTCAGTAGATTTGATCTAAGAGCTCTGCCATCCAGGCAGTCACAGAGAGAGATAGAGGCTGCTCACACTGTGAAAACCCAGGAGGAAGTGAAAAAGGGCTTTGAAGCTGGAGCTGATTATAGTATATCTTAATATCACAGCCTCTGCTATCCTCTATGGATTGCTTGCAGAACATCCCTGTGCAAAACAACAAAGATTTATTGGATCTCTATGACCATTAATAAATAGTAAGACAGCACTTGAAGTTAAACTTAAAGTTCACCCAAAAACGAAAATCAGTCATTATCTATTCACCCCCATTCTGATGGAAATTTGAAAAGACGTTATTTACACCCAGGGTATACATTTTTATAGCTTAGAAGCTACAGTGAAGATGTTGGCTTAAAAAATAAATAATGTCTTTTCAAATCAATTTGGGATCTCAGGACTTCTAGAGACTTGGATTATTTCATGGGAAACAATTCCCCAGCTACTTTAGTTGTTTAGCAGAATGCTGCAACATGTTTTACTGTGAAGCTCCAGAAATGTTTTCCAGACTACTAAACTTTGCCCCACTTTCCATAAGTATGAGGGTGAGTAAATAATGTCTGAATTTTCATTTTTAGGTGAACTTATCCTTTAACATGCTATCTATATAATAATGAATTACTAATTTTTAATCTCTTAACTATGAATGGAATATACACATGTACCGTTGCTGGTACAAATGTATTTTACAGTAGTGGCAGCCTTACTCAAAGACAAGAAAACACAAGCATTTTACACTAAGTCAAAATTATTTTTTTTTAAATTGCCACATAATGAGAAGTTTTGTGAAAGGTCAATAAGTTGATTAATTTCAGTCAAAACAATGTTTGGAAGGATAGCTCTGCACATTGGTAGTGCTTTACATTACTTAATAGACTAGCTATAGAAAGCTTTAAAGTGCGGGGTACATGTTGGCAAGATAGAATAGCACTTTCTTTAGTCTCTACTGAAGTTGTTTCCGTATACAGTACGTGTTAGTGTACATGTCTGCCCAGGTGTGCACAACAAAACCTGGTGTTGCTCACTAGAGGTGGGGGTAAAAATTGATTCTTACATGAATTGCGACTCTGTTGAAAGATTATGGCTTGACGCAGAAAAGTCAATAACTAGATATTTAAAATAATAATCATTTTATAACTACATCCTAACCCTCTGAATCTGAGTCAAATCAAATCCTGAGTTCCTAGAGATTCCCACCCTTAGCATTCAGCGCTCTAGTGTCTCTTACTTGCTGTACATCCTGCTGGAAGACACACAGCTGCAGCCGTTGGTGTAGGCGGACTTTGCGATGCTGCCAGATGTTTTCCAGCTGCCTCTGGTGATGCAGCACCTCATGGATGATATCTAGGACGTGGTGCACAGCCTTAGAGTAGTTAGCTGATGCCATCAATGAATCAGCACTTCCTGGGGTCAAAGGTCGCTGCAGTTTGTCCAAAAGAGACTTCCCATCCTGGCTTACCTGTAAAAGGTGACATGAGGTTTCACATATTGCAAAGAAATCATCAATTATCTCATTTGAGAGTAATAAAATGTCTCAAGTCTCAGCTGCTGAATTCCTCACTGAACAGAAATTCTTCTGGAGAGAATGCACCATTTCAGTAAAAAAAATAATTACATCCATTGCTATAACTGGAAAAGAAATTAATTTCATAAACAGATTTACTCAGAGTAAAAAATGCAGTAATCTAGTCTTTATTTTTCCAAAAATCTCAGTAAATGGAGGTACATTTTCAATACGATATTGGGTTACTAACTTATAATCCTACTTTTTTCATTTGGTTCAACTTGAAAAATATATTAAAAAGAGGAAAAGACAAGAAAATAACCTCTGTTTTAGTATTTCATATTTTTTATGTCATATATGCAATATATTTGACGGTGTGATATATGTCACTGTGTGAATATTGCTTTATATTATTAACCTAGATGGAAAAAATAAGCCCCTTTAGGATTATTTCCCCATATATTATCCCCCCCTTATATTCCATTTAAATAAATACAATTCAAACAAAAATGAATAGAGCATAGAGAGGGGTTTATATTGCAAACCTTGTATTGTTTTGTATCAAGGGCTTGTGCGAATATTTTGAATACATGATTTGGATAATTGTCAGTTCTATTTTGTGGAACCGGCATTAATATTTGCATCTACATTTGTTTTTCATGCTGCATGCATACAGTATGTGTGTATGTGTGATTGAGTGTAGTGACCTCTGAGTATGCAGTGGTGATGTGCTCATATAATCCCTGGTGATGGTGGATCGTGTCTTCCAGATCCTGGAGTTCAGAGGGGAGCTCTCCTTCACCACATGCCTTACACCACGGCTCCACTTTACTCATGTACTGGGGAGAGAATACACACAAAGCATACAGTATTATAAGACTGAAGCACTTTATCATATAACTTACTATTGTAATATTACTGTTATTGTATAAGGCACAGCATACTAGTACATACTAATATATACTCTTATGTAGGTAAAGTGCAGCATCCACTGTGTATGCATGCTGAGAACCTTGGTAAATCCGGAAAAAACATTGCTATTTAGTTGACATTATACAAAATAGTCATTGTAATTAGAATTTCTTATCAACCTCATTTTTTAAATTCTGGTTTCTTAGGTGATCCAGTTGTTTCTATGAAACCAAGATAATGACAAGAATTATCAAACTGTCTGGCTGTGTACTGACAACTGACTATATTTAATATCTCAATGTATACAGTATGTGCACTTGTATTTTTCACATACTAACATTGCACATGTTATCACTGCCACAGTCCATGCTATTAGCATATATGAAGCGTTCAGACACCGTTTTGCTTCCTTGCTTCCCATTTAACACATTTACCAAAAGCCAATGAAAACAAAGAAAAACAATGACTCTGCATTAGAAAAGCTCTGAACAGGCTGTCAGCTTAACTAGCTCCACATAAAGTTTGGCATCCAAACTGTTATGTTTGGAAACAGTAAGGCTGACAGACACTGGGTAAAGAGAGAGACTGAAGTAAGAGTGAGGGGAAAGTTCAACAAAGAGAAAAGAGACTGCAGAGCAGAGAGCTTTGATAAAATAATGATTGAGATGAGAAGAGGAAGAGGAGAAGGGGCTCTGGAAAACATGCTTTATATCATAGCATCTCAGTGACCCAAGAGCAGAGACTATTTTGCCACATACTATATACAGCATACACAAAAACACACAATAGCATGCCTGTAACACTGCAATGCCCACCCATATTGACCACAAAATATCAATAGCTTACAAGGAAGTGTTGAGCATTAAAGACTGTTCAGAAAAGAGGGCCACTCAGCAAACAATAGGTGTCAACAACCAACTAATGCAGTGTTACTGCAACCGCAAGCAAAACAATGGAAAGCAGTATCAATCATTTAAATGGTCTTTATAGGTCTGTTAGGGATAAAGCAACCCTGGTGCATGTCATTTGTAGTGGAACAAAAAAAAAAAAATCCTACTTCTGTTTCTCTTTAAATCTATATTTCTTTAAAAAATATATACACCTAAGGTTTGGGTACTAAACTGATAATGACAGATAATCGTGACAGCCTCTAATATTCTGTAATAGATCTAATATGCCTCATTCCACGTCTTATTTATACAGTGTGTACTGTAATTTGTAAATATATGCAGATATATGCAGATACTTTGAAGAATTCCAGTGGAGCTGCCGACAGTATATCGAGTTCAGCCAAAAAGCTGCATATGTGCAGGATGATTATACTGTATGTAAATGTAAATGTAAATGTACTTTATTTATACAGCCCTTTACGACAATCCTTACGGTGTACCAAAGTGCTTTACAACAAGTAATAAATAAAAATAAAAATAAAAACAATAAAAACAATAAAATACAGTAAAAATCAAAATAAGATAAAGTAAGATAAAAGTGTCATCATGCTACTGGGTATTAAAAGCCATCCTGAATAAATAAGTTTTTAGCCGAGATTTGAAGAGGCCCAGGTCAGAAGTGAGACGCATCTCAGCGGGGAGCTTATTCCAGAGCCTGGGGGCAGCAACAGAGAAGGCTCGGTCACCCCAGTGTTTATATTTTGACCTGGGCACTTCCAGCAAGAGTTGATTGTTTGACCTCAGAGCTCTGCCAGAATTTCGGACAATTAAAAGCTCAGATAAATATGATGGGGCGAGACCGTTAAGAGCTTTAAAAACAAACAATAAAAGTTTAAAATCAATTCTATAAGAAACAGGAAGCCAATGAAGGGAGTTAAGAACAGGAGTGATGTGCATACGTCTGTTAGTGTTAGTTAAAAGACGGGCAGCAGCGTTTTGAACTAGTTGAAGGCGACTAAGAGCAGATTGTGAGACGCCAACATAAAGTGCGTTGCAGTAGTCTAGCCTTGAACTTATTAGAGCATGGATGGCTTTCTCCAGATCGTGATGGCTTAAAAACATTTTAACCTTGGTCAGGAGACGTAGCTGGAAGAAACTAGTCCTGACAACATTGTTGATCTGTTTGTCAAACCTCAGATCATTGTCAAAGATCACTCCAAGATTTCTGACAGTGGAAGAGAATTTCGAAGACAAGGTGCCAAAGCCAGCCGTCACAGTATCCCCAAACATAATGCATTCAGTTTTATCATCATTTAAAAGGAGAAAATTGTGGGCCAACCACTGCTTAATATCAGCGATACAATCAAGCAGAGAACATTGTGGGCTGTTACTGTTTGGTGTCACTGGCAGATAGATTTGTAGATCATCTGCATAACAGTGAAAAGAAAGGTTGTGCCTGGCTATAATTGACCCAAGTGGTAGCATGTACAATGAGAAGAGAATAGGGCCAAGAATAGATCCTTGTGGGACTCCACAGGAAAGGGGAGCACTGGATGAGGACAGGTCACCAACCATAACGGTGTAAGTTCTACTGGACAAGTAAGAAGTAAACCACTTCAAAGCAGTGCCACGGATGCCAACATAATTATTAAGACGTGACAGGAGGACTGAATGGTCCACCGTGTCAAAGGCTGCTGTGAGGTCGAGGAGCACTAAGACAACAGGACACTTGGCATCCACAGACAGGGCGATATCGTTGTGCACCTTTAACAGTGCAGACTCGGTGCTGTGACGAGACCTAAACCCAGATTGGAATTTCTCAAGGACAGAGTTGTCTTCAAGAAAGGACTGTAATTGATTAAAAACAACTTTTTCTAAAACCTTGGAAAGAAAGGGCAGATTAGAAACAGGTCTAAAATTAGATAACACCGTGGGGTCGAGATTAGGCTTTTTGAGAAGGGGCCTGACCACAGCACGTTTAAAGGCAGGTGGGACAGTTCCTAATCTAAGACAGGAGTTAATAAAAACAAGGAGACTGGGCCCCACAGTATTAAAAACCATTTTCATCACTTTCGCAGGGACAATATCCAATGGACAGTTTGTAGGTTTCAGAGATTTCACTATGTCACCGAGGGAAGAGAGGGAAACCAGCTCAAACTGGTCAAACACAGCAGGATGAGTTGGGGCGACAAGCAGATCCTTATTAGTACTCATGAGAACACTCTTACTGGTGTCTTTTCTGACAGAATCCACTTTATCGAGAAAGTAATGAAGAAAATTCTCACACGTTGCTATTGAAACATCAGTCACAGCAGAAGTGCATGGGTTTACAACAGCGTTGATGGTATCAAATAACACCTTGGGACAATGACTGCTGCTAGAAATAATATTAGAGAGGTACTGGGATTTTGCTTCACGTACAGCTCTCTGATAATCAGTGAGGCAGTCCCTTAACATTTCAAGAGACACATGTAGTTTGTCCTTCTTCCATCTGCGTTCCGCCTGCCTGCAGCGTTGCCTGATAGCACGGGTGGTGTCGTTCAACCAGGGGTCCGTTCTTGGCTTGACAGATTTTTGCCGAAAAGGGGCAATAGAGTCCAGAATCCCAGCACAAGTGGAGTGGAAGGAGGAGAGAAAATGATCAGGACAGAGAGGGGAAGCCAGGCCGTTCAATGCAAACTGTGAGTCATTGAAAGCAGCAGAAAATTCATCGGCTGTAGAGGGAGTGATGACACGACGCTGACGGGATGGAGCAAGAGGTTTGCTGGCTTGTTGAGGGGCTATCAGTTCAAAAACAATGGGGAAATGATCTGAGATTGCAGTCTCAGAAATCTCTTTGAGGGAAACTGAGAGCCCGAAAGAAATAACAAGGTCCAAAGTGTGCCCAAGATGGTGAGTTGGTTTATCCACGGATTGAATTAAGTTAAAAGATGCCAACAGACTCTTGAAGTCAGTGGCGAATTGGTCAGATGGGCAGCAAACGTGAACATTAAAATCCCCACAGATCAGAAACTTGTCATATTTTGGGAGAATGTCAGCCAGAAACTCAGAGAACTCATGAATAAAGCCCTTGTTATATTTCGGAGGGCGATAGACAACTGCACACAACACAGGACTTGCAAACTCGACCACAAACAATTGCAGTTCAAAAGTGGAGTATGCACCTGTAGGAAGAAGCCGACATTTAAAACTGTCATTGAACACAGCAGCAAGTCCCCCCCCACGCCCCGACGCTCGCGGGGAGCTAAAGAAAGCACAGCTGGGTGGGAGGAGCTCAGAAAACGCGCTGTTTTCACCTGGTTTCAGCCAGGTTTCAGTCAACAGGAGAAAATCCAAGGAATATGAAGTAAAAAAGTCATTTAGGATGAACGTCTTATTTACAACGGATCTAGTGTTGATGAGAGCCATGCGAACCAAACGCCGATCCGTCTGTTGGGAGGCCCGGTTAACCGGACGGAGATTCTCCAGCGCGCAGCCCCGTCTGCGGATCCTCACAGGTCGGCGGCAGGGAAGTGGGTACCCTGCCTCCGGTACGGCCGGCAGCAGCCAACGGTAGGAGTAGTCCGCGGAGCTTCGGATGTCGTGGCCGGCGCAGTTCCTGGAGAAACCAAGCAGCGGATGGCGAGCGTTGTACGTGGAGGATGAAGCCAGGTGAGCTTTCAGCCGGCGTATTACTCCCCCTCTCTTTCCTCGTCTTTTGCGACGGCTGTTGCGTGGTAACCGAGCAGGTAGACGCCATAGGTCTATGTGGATATGTAGATGTGTTTTTGTGCATATAGTTATAGAATAAACACTTATTCTAACAAAAGGAGCATTCAGTGCATGTAAAAGATGTCTCAGCTTTTCAGTGAATGTCTGTTATAATCATCAGAGCTCTACTCGATTTTTCTGTGTTTTTGTACCTGGTCTGCTTTTTGGTGGAAGCTGGCAGACATCTCCAGCAGGGTGCTGCGTTCATCCAGTGCTGCAGCGAAGGCCTTCCATTCTTGCTCCAGCTGTCCTGAGATCTGCTGGATCTGCTGAGAGGCGTAGTGGCCTGACTCCAAGAGCCGGTTCCCTACCGACATGATCCGATTGATGTTCACATACACATTCTGTGTTTAAGGAGAGATAGAGAAAAAAGACGGCACAGATTAAAATATGTACCAAAATAATTGGTTTTAGTTCAATCAAATACTTTCAATCAAATTGGCAAACAGGCAGACAAGTGAATGCTAATGTGTGCTCACAAAATTGTGACATGTCATTTTTTGACAATCTTAGTCCGATGGTCCAAATCTCAACACAACTGACCTGAGACACTACTGATTCATGTAAACAATGTTTTGTTGTGTAATGTTGATATTTGGGCATTTTGCCCAAGTAAATTAACAGGCTGCCATATAAAGTAATGTTGTGGTTTAATTTTGGGTGCAATGATGCCTGAAGCTGATGTGATTGACTGCTTTTCTGTAAAGCAATCAAAGTGTCTCTATCAAATAAGTATCCACAATTACCTTTACATACACAGTGAGAAATATTAGAGGGAATGAAAGTCAATACATGCACTGTGGTCATTAGCTACCCCTCCCCTCCCCTTCACACATACACAAACACAACCCTTTTGGACATTAAAAAGTTATTCACTTGGGAGGCATGCCTCATGTGAATAATGAAAAGAAACCCATTTGCCTCTCAATCTTTTAGTCTTTTTTAATATATGGGCTCCAAGCTGTTTTGTGTAGATAGGCACGGATCAGCAAATGCTAATTAACAACTGTGTTAACAGCCTGTTATTATTCTATTCAATTACTGCTCCTGGAGCTTATTATGGCTCTTAGTTTGCTTGTTTCAAACACAACGGGGAGGAAAGATGAACCAAACACCAGCTACAGAGGGTCTTGGAAAGAGTGATTCTAGCAACACAAATGAGATGAAGTCACAGACCCTGATGATGTCTTTTTTCTGAAATTAGGGTTTAGAAATAGTTTTGAATAGCCTTACTTTCAATTGTAGGATTTTTTGCAAGCAAACCAAGCAGAGACATCCCCCACTGTCCAAAATCCAGGAAAATCTTGACATCAAAAAGATTAAGTCTGATGTTGACTTGAGGATAATAGAGATGTGGTATGCTTAGAAGTATAGCTCACATGAGAAATCAAGGAGTCCAACAGCTCTCAAATACACAGCAGTAGTTATGTATACACACAAGAACAGCGGTGCACAGTAGAGCTACAGTAATCCTATTACACATTTTACAAAGACACAAATAAAATATAACAGGAAAATGATCTCTAAGCTACTATAGATCTTTTGATCTTATTAAAGAACGTGTGCACAAAAAGACCTAAAGCAGAACACACGTCCAGTCACAACCAATAAGCCTGTAGGCCTTTGAGCCATCTGTAGGACATTATGAATTAGATTAAAGAACAGAGGCTGGAGTACTCAAACACACTGGGTGGTAAAGTCTTAATCCAAAACTGATGGGGAGGAGTGGGGCAGAGATAGGGAGACGTTATTCCTAATTCAAACCTGATGAGGGCAAGGGGCAAAAAAGAGAGAGCGAGGAGGAAAAGGAGGACAACACAAATACAAGGCCACAGAAGTATCTGTTTTGTGAAAGACATGCAGACAAAGATGAACAGCTGTCCACAACAACAGCATTAACTACTTCCTGTCTTCTTATTCCTGCAAAATAACAATGGAGAGACCTGGCTGTAACCAGATCACTCTGTAATGACTACCTGGTGCACTGGAGCCCAAAGTGTCCAGACTCTGCACGCCACATTCAACAAATTCAAGTGTAAAATGTATGCCCTATATTTTATATTCACATGTTTACACACACAATAAACTGTGCTAGATGTGTACATGTAAATTACTATTATGAGACACTGCACATGTCAGTGAAGGCAGAAAAGTAGCTGAAATCATAATTTACTGCTCCTCGTAGGGTACACAAATTCTTCAACATTCAGAGCTTTGACTCCACAGGCAAAAAAGCATGAAAACAAATTGCTTGCTATATCACTAACTCAGTGCAGCTCATGTGTTAGAGTCCTTTTGGGCTCTAACACACAAGCTAAGGAGGACTTACTTGAGAATGCAGTTGACTAAACTGGGCTCAGAGGTTTTACTGCTTAGAAAACAGGCTGCCACTGACTTCTGTAAAACACTGAGAATACGCCTACTTGCATGTACTCATTAGAATGCTTGATCTGCAGAATTTAAATTAAAATATATCAGAGCCCCCCCAAAAAAGAATGAACCCCTTGTCATTGTATCCAATTCTCCTGCTAAACAAGCTGCTGTTCACAAACAATGTAGACCACAGCTTTGAATTACTGGCACCATTCTCATAGACCTCTTATCTCACAGATCAATTTCAATACCTTGTTATTTGCCTAAGCTCTACAGAACATCGTTCTTAGTATAAACTGAAGGCAAATCATTTGCATGCCTTCAGGGTTGTTTCCATTTCTATTCTACTTAACATGTTGCAATTTCAGCCATTAAGGAACATAATCAAACCTTCTATTTATCCAGCATTATTGCCAAAAGTTGGTCCTACATCTCTACTTTGTCTCCTGCGATCCAGTCTCTTCTTAAAATATAATTCATGGTTACATATGCAAAATGAGTTGAGGTTGTAAGAGGCGGTCTTCTAGTCCCTCCCACTAAAAACGTCCTTCCTGCTAAGTCATTAGCATTGACAGAACGCATACATATAACACAGTCACATACAGACAGCAAGACAATTTTACAATGGAGGGGCCTGAAGCAGCAGACAGTGCTGGTGATGACTACATGACAATGGATGCTGAAAATTGGTTAGAACATGATGATACTTATGAAAATGGAGATACAAATGATTCAGGAAGAAAAGATGGTTCAGGAGGACATAAATCAGGCCCTGATTCAAGACAACAGAAGAAAGAACCCCCTCGACGCCCAAATCCAAATACTGCAGGACCCCCCTTCCAACCACCTGTCGCCGACAGATACCTCACCATTAGACGCCCTCCACTGAATACTCACACTGGATCAGGAATGAAGCAATCACCTCAATTAGGTAAGCTACATACTCAAATTAAAATCATATAAATATAGTACAGTACATGCAGACACACAAAACAAAAGCATGTCAAAATGGTAAATAACTTTAAATTCTCTTCTGATTAGTTCTCTTCAGGCGTACTACAGTGTGTATGGTGTCGCTGTGTATTCTGTTACTTGGAGGGCTGTTCGGTTTAAGCTTCTACAGTGAGTGTCTTTTATGAAATCACAACCTAAAAGATGCACCAGAAGCAAACCAGATGTGACAAAATCTACACTGCATTAATGCATAACACTAATTTAGTACACTTATGGTAATCTTGTCATGTCTTGTATTGAATTGTAGACTGTATACCTGTATGTGCATGCATGAATTGTGTATGTGAATGTGTATTCTACTTGACCTGTGTCCTGTGAGACCAAATTCAGAAATATTAACATCTCTTTTATAACAGGTGTAACATTACGTGAGAAGCTTAATGAAAGGACTGAAACGCTAAAGACAGTACAAAAGGAAAACGATGGCTTGGAAAACGAATTAGGTGAGTGCTCCTGGAAGAATGATTCTTAACAGAGTGTGCAATAAATAATTAAATACATAAATAAATGACAAAAAAACCCTTTTCCTTTTTTATAAATCTTTCATAAAACCTTTTATAAAAGCTACCATTCTTGTGAAAATGAAAAAAAAAGTTTGACTTAATCTAAACTGTTATTTATCTATACAGGCTTTCTGAGACAAATCTCCAGACCAATATACCAAGCTTCCAGCACAGACAACTCTTCAACTGGGCGTGACCTGTTCATACTAAATTATGACATTCTTGAGGCAAGAAATAGATTTGCTAGATTGGATGATTGAATAGATTTGACACACACACACACACACACACACACACACACACACACACACACACACACACACACACACACATACACACACATACACACACACACATATACTGTATATGTAAATACAGTATGAAAAAGTTAAGAGTATACAAGGACATTATCTTAATTAACAACTTTATTTGGCTTCACAGGAGCTAAAGGAATGGGATTCTTTCCATCTGGCTCGCAGCAACTCGAGTGATGAGGGAAGGAGCATTGAGTACTCCTGGAACTGCACAAGAAACGATGCCTGGGAATAAGTACTGTATCAACAACCATGATATAATTTGTTTATCATATCTCAGAGTATGTTTTGGGGTTAATTAGTGCTGTATATTGTAGAGTTGTGACATATTATGCTCCAGGTCTGCCATTCAGTCCTGCTTTTAACAATTTGTCTATATCAGGGCTGCCCAAAGTTGCCCCGCCATAAGGTTCAATTTGACTGCTAAATGTTTCTAGTGAAAAACAACAAAACTAAAAACATTAAATAATTATAATAATGTTTACGCTATTTATTTTTTTTTTATATGGGAAAAAAGGCTCTTAAAATATGTGTAGATACCCAATTATAAACAATGTTATACCATGAACATGGCAGGTACAGTGACACTTTGAGCAGGTCAATTAATGGAACTTTGAATCCTTGTGCTATTTGGCATCTTAACAATTCAATACAGCTGTTGCTTCTTTCATTTTTGGCCATCCGAGGCAAAAAGTTTGGGCACCTCTAGTCGATAGATAAACACTCATGCCCAACTCCATATGGGGCAGTTTAAAGAAGTCTACTAATAAATGTTTGTCAATTTTTACCTAAGAGTGCTTCTGATTTTTCTCTTGTAATGGCATGTCAGATGGGAAGATACACACACTAAACTGTCTGTGGGTTTTCTTACTGAGCACAAGCTGAAAAAAGGACCATACAACATATAACTAAAGGTAGCTGTTGGAGAAGTTAGTAGTTGTTTACATTTAAATATATTCTATGTTGTTAATCAATTTATTAGTTAAATTAGTTTCTATCAATTTTAATTAAAGGTACACAATTAAACAATGTCGCATTCACACTATAACAAATAAATAAAAATGATAAATAATAGCAATCTCCTTCATTCCTAAACTGCATTTGTAAAGTGCCTCCCATAGGGGGCATCACTGTAACATAACTCCATCTATTGTGTTGTGCATGACACATTATTACTAACATAATTGCAAACAGTCAGCATTAACATCTGGTTTAAACCTTGAGTCAAAGTTGGCAATGCTCATATGAATTACCATGCCTAGAGCAATAATCAATAAGCAATGCTGATGAAGTATTAAATCTTTTAGAACCAGTGATGCCAATGTTTGGACATCAATGTAAACTGGCAAATGTGTACAAGGTAAAAGTGTATTGTTTCACTCTACTAACAAAGTTTCACAAATATCTTAAACTCTTTAAACAAGAGAACACAGGCATCATTGCTACATGAACTCAAATAAACACACCAGCACCCTGACACTACGTATTTCCACTCAGCCAAGCAGGCAACAGGAAGAGGAAAAGCTGCTTCCTGTGGAAGAATGGATGGTGGGGGCGGTGGTCACTTTGAGTATTCCCTACTCTGTGTGTGTGTATGTGTGTGTACACAGCGTGCTGTCAATATATGTTTGAGTTTTATACAGCAGTACCATCCATCTTTTCTACTACTGTTGTCTCAGGGATTATTGGTTCATCTCAACCTGGAGTGCTGACACAACTGACTTTGGGCCGTCACTGAAGCTGCCCCTGGGCCTTCATGTTGACAACACTCATTGCACATGCTTCCAAATACCAGTGATTTGTGACACTGTGAGTGGGAGGATTTGGGCCATTGGCCCTGCTCTTCCTTGGCTACACTTTTGTTACAGAAACAATAGGTACTGGTGGACGGTGAAAGTGAATTATGTGTTATTCAACATACTCTCCATCAAACCAAACCAAACCAATCTACCATCCATATGTACCAGCCTGTACATCCTTGATATGTGTGAACTTTAAATGGATAGTCATATCTGCCAGATATGGGTCATTAAAATGCAATGTTACATTATAAAAAATAATAAAATGTGACTATGAAAGGGATGTGTAAGGTTTATGAGAGGAACACTAACACAAACAGTATTGATGGATCAGGAATTGACGATGTAGATTTTCAGTGAGGAAATCCATAAGGGGTTAAAATAACCAATAGAGCATAGTACTGTAAGACTGCAGAGTGGATACAGTATAATGTCCTCAGCTACACTTATTAGTCAGCAGCAGAGCTCCACAGACTCCACTGAAGTACGATATGGTAGGGAGGGTGGTGGAGCAGAGCAGCAGAGGGCAGCACACAGCTATGGGAGGGGCAGGGAGGCAATATGGGTCAATTATGGGAACAGCGCTGTGACAAGACATGACAGGGGGGGCAGAGTTGAGGCAGTGTGGAAAACAGCTGAATAATATGACAGAGAAAGTGGCAGGAAAGAAAATATCAGTCCACAGTGAGTCACAGCCCAAGGGAGAGGATGGTTTGGGAGAAGAAAAACAAGAGGTGCATGTTTGTGTGTGTGGTGGTTATACAGGGGTGGGAGACCTTAGCTTGTTACTGTGAGTGACAGTCATAATAATAGTTTGTGACTGCGTTGCACGTGCACAACAGAGACAAAGACACTGTCTTACCATGCAGTTCATAGCAAAGTGGTTGTGCTGGGTCTGCAGCTCGACAGCATGCTGGTGGTTCCCTCCGATCTCTGTGTAACTGGTGAGAAAAAGCCCCTTGTTGTGCATGATCCAGTCGAACATCTAGAAATGGAAGAGCGGGAGAAATTCCAGTTAGTTTCACAGAATGCTATGTAAATGAAAAGGGTTTTTCCGTCTCATGTTTACTCACAACAACAGCACTGAGAATAAAAGAGGGCCTGTTGTTTTGTGTTTGTAATTAACTAAAACCTAAAATCAGTCATCACTGCACTGACTTCTGGCTGCAAAGAACAAGCACTGTGCATGTGTAGTGTCCGCTGTGCTTAACCCTTCATTTATGTCGCAGCATGTTGCTCTCTCCATAAGTTTGTTCGACAGAAAAGGTGTGCTTAAAGCTATGGTCTACGATGTGAAAGATTGATCATTATTATTAACATTACTTAGATGGTGGTTATGGCCCAATAGTACAACCTACACAATGTGAAGAGCAAAAGCAACCAAATAAATCGGATCGGAGTTTCCCCTTGCTTAAATTTGCACTCTCTCTTTTGGACACTCCATCCAATCCCCTCGCTCACTCCCCTGGTCCTGGTCACGCCTCGTCCCAACCCACTTTCGCATTTGAAACTACAAGTGGGCAAGAGGTTTGTTTGGCCCTGAGCAGTTCAGGTATGGAGGGAAAACAGAGCAACAGAGCAACAGTAGCAAGCGGCCTCTGCTTGCCCCACCGGCGAAGGCTGAAAGAAAGCGCAAGTCTGTCACTGAAAAGGCAGAGACAAGGCGGAGATGCGACATAAAGAGGGCTCAACCCGAGTAAACATTGGGTCATCGTTTTAACGGTGGCGAAAGCTCCGTGAAGATATGGACCTGAAAAGCGATGCTGATACAGCGGAGTTTTTGGTAATCTTTCGTCTTTATTGTGGATGTTGTGACAAAGATACGTTTATGCCGATGCTGGCTGATGACTGTGAAAGCTGCCATTAGTTTTTTTCTGTTATTAGATGGCGTCGAAACAATTTCGTTAGCCTCTATGTTAGCATTGCAAGCTAAAATTGCTATCATATTTACACCAAATCAGCCTATTTATTTGCTTGTGGCAGCTAAATGAAGCAGCAAGTAATGCAAGTAAGATGAATGAATGAATGAAATCGTTACTCCGCATTCATAGCTGGCGCCGTATTTGGTTTCTGCCGGCCGGCTTGTTGCTCTTGTTGCTCTTGTTGCTTGTTGCGGGAGGGGGTGTGTCGCTGGAGGCTCCAAGGGGAGGGCGATATGAGCTCGGAGGGGAGGGATTAAGGAGCACAGAGGGGAGGGGTGTGTGTGTGGGGGGGGGATGCTTTTTTCAAATGTTTCTCAGAACGTAGACCATAGCTTTAATTACTGCCCTTTCCATAGCAGGCCTCTGCATTTGCCTCCATCTCTGCACAGTTTATATAGTTTCCCAGCACCAGACACACACTTACACACAGTCATTTACTCTCTGTTTCTACGCACAAGCACACAGCTCAGATAATATTTGACCAAGATAGGGCTTGAGTACACCAAAACATACACAACTCAACCTTACATGACCAAACCAAGTAGTTCCAGTCAACCAATTCACAATAATACACTATATATATACACAGCCTCACTAAGCTACATGGGGATGAAAGTTGATCTGAGGACTTAAATGTCTGGATTAATGTAATGTTTTCAAATTCCCAGCAAAGACTTGCATGCATGCATGCTCACGCCTCAGACTGGCTTCTGTGTGAGCTGAACCAATTAACCTTATCCTCAGCATGGTTTAAATCATGTAAATAGCATGAAAACTAGAATAAAATAGAATAGATCAGCACTCTTACCTTCTCTGCGTCTTGTTCGAACAGACGCAGTTGGAAACATTGGTCCAACTTCAGCTTCCTCATGTGCCACAGCTGCTGCAGATTTTGGCGAGTCCCATGCAGCTTATCCAACAAACCCGTCACTTTAGCTACTAGGTTGTGTGCGTCCGCATGCGTATGGAATCCGTGATGATGGTCGTTGGAATCTCCACTAGCTCCACCAGAGCGGTTACCATACCCACTTTCACCACTACTTCCACCTCCTGCTGTTTGTGACTGTAGCCTTTGTAGCAGCCTGCGTCCCTGCGTATCCAGCTCTTCCACAGATGCCTTAGTGGCTCTTTTCTTAAGCGCTGCATGTTCTTCCATGAGTCTCCGAGCCCCCTCCAGGTCCCGTGGGAGATCACGCTGGGACAAGGTGTCCTGGAGCTCCTCAAGGCGTGCCAGTGCCCGCGCTGCATCGCTGGCAAAAGTCTCAAAGGACAGCCGCACCTGAAGTGAAAGTAAAAAGTGACCTGCATTTTCCAAAATGAAGATACTACTGAATATAAGCTTATTGAGAATTGCTAAAAGACAAGACTTGCTGAAAGGAGCAAAGTAGTTTTCTTAATTAAACACAAAAAAGGGTTTAAGCCAAAGGCTGATGTTTTTCTGTATGACTTTCGAAGAGCAGAAGAAAAAAAATGATAATGAGAAAGCATCCAAACCTCAATCCAGTCATCATGGTTGTACTCTAAGCTGCCCTCAAAGTCAGCTGTCAGCTGGGATGGGTCCACGATCTTGGATAAACCCTCTAACGAGACCATCACCGTCTGGTGCAGGAGGGCGGAGGGTGTATGTGGGACAAATGAAGTCAGAAGTGAAAACAAAGAGATAGATGAGGTGGAAGAGAGGTGAATGCAGGAAAAGAAAAAAGTGAAAATAGTGAAAAACATTGAAAATAGACAAACAGAGGATAAGAGGGAGACTGACTTATCAACACAGTCGTCATCTTATCCATGTTCCAAACTACTCAAATTGAACTTGGCAAAATATTTCCTACTGTTAAACCTGGATCATGAAAAGAATGTGCAGAGTCAGTGGCCCCACTCGTCTACTGTTTACATAGGTGGGGCGACCAAAAAGAAAAGAAAAAGATTCCAGACATTTTAAACAGCAGTCATGTTATCATTAATAAGATGCAAACACACAGATATAAACTCTTAGGAAGTAAAAACAGTCCAAGGGAAACACAGATATGGGGGTGGAGTCTCTCTCATATAGCTGCAATAATAACTGCAGTTTTAGCTTCTCTTTAACTGCGAGCAAAGATCTTCTTGCACTGCTGGATGATGAGCAGCATTTATGAAAACTCAACAGTTCTTGATGAAGAAGATGAGAACACATCTCAATCACTTCCCTTGACCAGAACAAGCCAGAGACTCAAACCAGTGACCTCCTGTTTATCATTGTGTACTACTCATGTGCAGTACATGATTGACATCATACAAAAACGACAAGTGACTTGTCCAAACCAAACTCACTACTGTTGGGATAAAATGCTTCAACATGTCCTATATATCCTGTTTCCATAGTAACTGGGTCAGGACTAAATATACCAGCACTACATGCCCACACGGGACAGAACAGTGCCACTGTCACTGAGCAGCAGTCCAATTAGAAATGATAAATTAAGACCGATGGCTAAGCTAAACTAACGAGGACTCTAATAGTTTATAACGAATTTTTCAAATGTACTGGTGTAAAGAGCACTACCAACATCTCCATCTCTTGTCGAAAACAATAAAACAATTATAAGCCTGTATACTTAATAGAGACTACACCACCAATGTGTAGCATTAACAACTAAATCCAAGCTAAAAAAAGTTTTGTGTAGTAATAGTTCAAGTATTAAGAGTGTCACCCACCTCAAATTCAAACTTGGAGCTGCCAAAGTTGGTCCTCTGCTTCTGCCAGAAGTTGTCTGGCTTGATGATGAGGGCGACGTGGATACAAGACGGGAAAGACTCCTGGAGGATCTTCAGCAGAGGCTTGATGCTGTCCCACTTAGAACCACGCATGTCCACAATGACTGTAAAGCCATGTCTGGCCACCTCCTCGCTGCAGAAAACATGAACAAAGAGGTCAGATCCTACGAAGAAGAACAAATTGAATTACTTTTATATGATTTTATAATGCTCACATTAAACCTTTAGAGCATCTGAGGAGAGAGATGTGATTGATTTAAGAATGAACAAACCTGAATGAGCTGAAAGAAAAAATGTCAAACTACTGAGTCACATTATTGTCACTGCCCAAGTAACAGAAATAGAGACACTATGAAGCCAAAAAACGGAAATGACTCATTGTAATTTTTACAAAGGGTTGATGCCAATAAGATTTAAAGTGAAAAGATCCCATGTAAATCTCCAGAGCATCTGGGGAGGAAAAAAAATAGTTAAAACACAAGCGCTGAAATTTCCACTGCTGCTTACCAGGAGTCCTGCTGCTGTATAAGTCCATAAAAGGCTGTTTCTCGGTGTGAAAGGCTTTAATCTGAATGTGACTAGCTAAGAGACAGAAACAGACGCAGGCCCTCCTGCTCTAACTCACTCTGACCTCACTCTCTGAAAACAGATCGGCAGCCAAATGGCTAGAGAAAAACAGAGTGTAGAGGAGGGAGAGGAGAGAGAGAGGGAGCGAGGGGGAGGGGGAACAGATATAACAGAAAAAGAGGGAATGACAGAAGAAATATTTAGATGAGAGAAAGAGAAATCAAGCTGGGGAGAAGAGGAATCTGACCTCTGAGCCTGGCTGGCCACCTCGGATGGATCTTTTCTCCCCTCTATTTTCACATCATAACACAGTTCCCTAAGAACTGAGCCTTTTTGAGGCCTGTAAGTCTTTGTGCACCAACTGCAACTAGTACATCTACTTGTCTTTTACTGCTACAACACGCAATATTTTCAAAATTAAAGCACAAAAAAAACATATAAACACACACATATATACACACACACACACACACACACACACACACACACACACACACACACACACACACACACACACACACACACACACACACACACACACACACACACACACACACACACACACGCACACAGATAAAAAAAATACATTGTTCATATTAATTATCCAACTTAGTCTGCACTCCAAACTGAACCAACTAATGTAATGTTAAAATAGAAGACAAAAGCAGAGACGATAAAGAACAAAAGATCACAGTCCTGATAACGCCGCAGTTTATCATGTGATTTAAGCCTTTTTTAGCTTTAATGCACCTGTGAAAAGACATGAAAATATTTAGTTGCAGGTGTCATCGTCTGGTTAATAGTTTGTACATGGACTTAAACACAGACGTGCAAACTATCTACTATAAGAAAATTGGTATCATACTGACAACTGCTGACTGAAATCCGCTCAGACGTCAAGTATTTTTTTTTTAATTTGCTTCGGGACATCCCAGAATGCTTTCAAGGAGCCCTTAAGAAATCTGGACCCAGTTTTTCCAGAAACTGATCTGGATCACCTCTTGCCTCGAGACAAAACTCTACTGAGAAAAAGACTTAAAGCAGTAGACCTGCAAAGCACTGGAAATCGCAATACAGGGGAGATCAGAAGCAGCAGAACTGAGGAGTGCAAGCTTCCCTCCAAGCTAATCACAAGCGACTCCAAACAGAACAGCCTGGAGCTAAGTGTTAAATGTGAAGGAAAGGTGCTTCTCAACCTGCACATCAGCCGGCACAAAACTACAGAGTGAGTGCAGCTCTGCAAGGACATCCTGTGGCTACATCCCTCCTGCAGCAGTTTATAGACTTGAGTCCAAATGATAAAACAGTGCAGGGAAACAGGAAAGAAAAGCAAACTGCTATGACACTTTGTTTAATGAGAACTGACCCACTCTAACTAGACAGTATCAACAGCAGAGTGAGAGAAGTGAGAGTTACTAAAAAGTGGCAACCTACATAAGGAGCAGCAGCTTTTTCTCGCAAGTGAGGAGGAAATGAGAGGGGGGTAAAGGAGGAAGGGGGGTTGAAACATCACAGAGAATCTAAAGCAAAACCATCCCAGCCCTTTGTAGCCTCAGGTTATCCTTCAGCATTTTAAATCCAAGCAAGGTGGGAAAGTCAGTGACACAAAGAAAGTGATAAGATGTGTGTGAGTGTGACTGCATTAGAGGCTGAGAGGATGAGTCTGTTTCAAATCAACCCAGCATTTAGAGCAGGGTCTATAAGTCAGTGCATGTATGAGATTGTGTGCATGTTCACAAGCCTGAATCTTCCACTAAACACTGTATATGTGTGCTTGTAAGCACATTTCCTACCTGGGGATAGTAGCCAGGTAGGCTATGAGCCTGCGCAGGTCTTCGGGTCGTATTCTGTCATGGTTGCTTCGTGCTGGAAAGGTGAGAACAGGACCTCCACGTCTGTCTCTGCCACCTTTAGGTAGAAACAAGACAAAAAAATGTTTAAATAACAGCTACTTCCCATGATGATAATGCTCATATAATGCACATGGCTTCAGCAAAGCTTACCTAACAGACTACACCAAACATACACCCTAAGATTTAGAGTTAGTGCTGCAGTTCTCTGAGATGACAGCAGCTATCTCTTATGGGTACCCTCTTTGAAGATCTCTGCAGTTAGTCATAACTATACTGAGTCAAACTGAAGAGTCAGAGCTCAAATTACAGTCATGATGACAAGACTAATAGCTTTCAGTCAGACACTGCAGGAACAAACAACACTATTAAAGAAGAGCGAAAAACACTCTCAAACTCACTTATGGCAATGCCCATGCAGTTAACACTAATGGGGTAAAGGTCAGTCAGCACACGACGAGTTAGAAACAGGTCAGAGGAATAAGTGAGTGCACTTAAATAACCTGACAAGTAGATATCAAGAGGGAGAAGCTTGAATTTTTAACAAAATAATAGCCCACTGCCATGTTGGGAAATTTAAAGGGGCACTATGTAGTTTTCGAAAAATACATTCAACCTCAGATTTTTAATATTTACATATAAATGAGGTAATAATACAAACTGACAAATATTTCGTTTTTCCATAACTGAATAAACAAGCTGTTCTCAGAGGAAAATAAGGACACTGTTTGAAGCTGGAAAGGTGGCAGGGTCTGCCAAATGTAAATAAAGTAAAACAGTGAAATTGTGTTGGACTTTAAGGTCAGTTTGTTTTTTCAGTTTACTCAGTCATGAAAACAAAGACAGTTTGTTTATTTAGTTTGTTTATGCATAAAAAATCAGTCTATGAAGATCTTTCTCTTCTGATTAAAATTTCTTCCTCAAAGCTACACAGTGCATCTTTAAGGGACATACTGTATAGTATCCGTTTGAAGTGAGTGGCACTGAGTAGACATCTTTGGAGGAGGTACCTATGATATCTTTCAATACAAGAGGCACAAAGCCTTGAAACGGTGTTGATTTTATGCATGTTTATGATTTTAAGTAAGAGTTTGACTTCAGAACTCTCAGAAGTACTTAAATTAAACACTAAAAATGTCATGTATGCTGAGAGTAAAGGTGTCTTTCTGACAAGCAGACACTCACTGTGTGAGACTGAATTCTTCACTTTTGTCTTTGATGACTCCACCTTACTTCATGCATTCGTCTATTGCATCAGCATACAAACACAATACATGAATGACAAACCCCCTCCATGCAAGGTCTCTGCAGCAATGGCTCGACTTCAAAACAAGTAAAGGACAGAGTTTGACATTTTTAGGAGGTTAGCGGAGATGAAGGCCAATACCAGCTTGTTCAAAAATGTAAACCTACAAAAACACCATTTCTGAAATAGATTTCTTATTTTGAAACATGAGACATTTTAGACTTTTTTTTGGAAAGACTGGTTGAGGGCAACTAAGGAAACGTACAAGTCTAGTTTGGTTGTCACTCCTCTTCATTGAAAATTAATTAATGAATGAATGGCAGTTCTTTTAGTTTTATGAAGATACAATATCCGATAATATCAGAGATATATACTGTAACTATATACATCTGACCTGAGAGAAAGGCGACCTTCTCCTTGAGGATTGGAAGCACATCAATGGCCTTCATATCCTCATTGCGATGAAACCCTGAAACACAAAGAAAAGTAGAGAGGTCAGCAGGCAAACACTGAAACGGCGACTGAAACCAATCTTTATGTTTTTTTGCATTCAATTTCACACCAATGTGGCAACGTGACATGTGCTTGTCACTGCTCGTTTTAACCTGGATGACTTCATTCAAGTCATTTAAACATATCCACTTCCTTTGATGGCAACACTGTTATACAATAAGCATGGACCTTCGGCAATAACACAACTGTTCAGATGCTTTTCATAAAACCTCCAGGTTCAGTTAGTGAATTTCAGGAAAGCTACTGCATTATAAACACTGCAATACTGAGCTTTATCATATAATCAGTTTGGATCAGGATAAAAAGTTACATTGCCCTTGAATGTTTAGCCTAGCCTGGTATACTTTCCACCATCCTCTGTTGGGGTATATTCCTCACATGTCAACTATTCTGCTTTGCAACCTCAACAGATTGCACAATGGTTAATACCACATACTCATACCAGCTGACTTTTATCTCCTTGGTGTGTCAGAGCAATCAGTCATAAAGACATCTGATTCAGATGATCCACTGAACAGAAAAATGTAGGGATGTGTGATACAGTCAAATATCATACAAATCTTATTATAACTGTTGAAGGGCTTTAATTCAAATGCAGTGCTTTCCCATTGGTTAACATTATACGATTTTAGCTGCCACAATGAACAACTTTATGCATTTCAAAGCACAATAATCTACCGGTGAAAGCTATGATGCCTCTTGTGAATACATATCAGCCATGATATTGACAGGGTTGACCACTGAATATATCCATGTGCATGTGAGTGAGATGGTGTGGGTGGGGGGTGGGTGGCAGTTTCTCTCTGCAGATGCAGTTAGCTGGTGATGTCATCAGATAGCCCGCATTCTAGCGGGGAGTCATCTCTCTCACATTTACACACACGCATAAAATATACCAGGACCATGTATCTGAAGCTGCATGCTAACAGCAAATCATAATTGGGAATTATAGATCTTATTGATAGTTATATTTTTATTTATCATATCGTCTCTGATGCCAGCTGAACCTGAACTGACAGAAGGCTTGAAATCAATGTTTTCTCTGACTGGTGACACAGACTTGAATACCAAAAGTGACGCTTGTAAAAAAGCTCAACTAACTAACTATAAACTGTTAAAGATAAAAGACAAGAAGAGAAGGCTATTGATTTTTTTCAATTCTTAACAGATGTTTATATATTAAACGGAAGAAAAAATATCTTTCGGGGAATTCTCAGAAATCCTCCTTTTCATCTCAGCAGCTAGAGAGGTGTGTTGGTTTCTGTGTTTGATTGACAGCAGAGTGAAGGTGTTACACCATAGTAAACACAAGACAAAGTAAATAAACTTGTGCTGCAGTCAACATGTCACGGGGACACAGCATGTTGTTAACAGTGATTGTGAAGAGTAAGAACCATGTCAGCATCTAACTGAACCAAAATGACATCTGCAGGTACGTTTACATGCTGTTTAATGTGCTGCAGCTGAGCAGCTCATTACTGATGTAAACAGCAGTGCACATTTCCCCAGTGAATGTTTGTTTTGTAGCCTGTTCAATTAGCGGAGGTGCAGTACAAGACGTGTGTTAATGTTTATAAGTTAAATAAGGAGTCTTTAGCAGGAAAGTTAATGTGGGTTATTGTTAAAAGTCTGTGGCTCTTTTGTATCAGGCTGTTGTCTTGCTCAGTGTGAGTCTGCTCTGCCTATGACAGAACAATGACATCAGTACTTATTGCCAGATTTGATTGGCTATATATGTATACATGTGTATGCTGTAAAAGACAAATAATAAATGCAACTTCATTTCAGTTTCCAGGAACTAAAAGGGTGCTTTAGTCTGTTGTTGTCTTCGTTTCTACGTCGTCTTAAGATCCACGAGGATTAGGCAAATGAGTAAGCTGACATACTGTATGAAGAAGCAACTGGCTATTTTTGCATGACATTTTTGTGCACGATGATGTAATGTAAATCTGCCATTTGCTTGTCTTTGCTTCATCTCTGTCTTCTGTAATTTATGTTGATGTTTCAAAGGACAATGAAAAACAAGCAAACTGGTTTGCAGCTGAAGATTTATAAAAACGATGGCTGAAATTAAATGCTGTGAGTATTAAACCAATCAAAAATGTTCAGTGCCACCATTCCCAAGCCCTTGTACTTTTTGAAAGCACTACCCCCTGAGCAGGAACTTTTTTGACCTTCATTTAGACCCTGGGCCCTGTTATGGAAACACATTAAGTTCATCCAAAATGTTCCTAGTCCCTGGGGCTTTAAATACAGTACTTGTATTCTTGCCGATGTGTTTATAAAAAATGTCAAAATGGGATGAATGTAATCTGGGGGGCAAAAACATGAAAATATGAGAAACATTTTTAAGCTCTGTTTTGGTAAACAGAGCTTAGGGGTCATAAAGGGAGACAAATACTGTAGAGGAAAGGGCAAATAACTTTACATAAACACTGTGCTGCTTTGACAGTTATAATATAAACATTTAATCACACTGAGTAAGAATGGAAATGAGCTAATTAGATGGTGGCTAGACTGCTGAATCATGCACGCATACACGCACGCACACACGCACACACACACACACACACACACACACACACACACACACACACACACACACACACACAAGCACAAACCAAATGCCCTTAAACAAAAGTCAGTCATGATTCAAAGCATTAATCTGAAGAAGGAGCTGGTGATTACTGGAAGTTGAGTATTTTCTTTCAACATTTGAATATTTTTGAGCCCACAGCTTGATACAAGCAGGGAGCAAAATAGTAAAATGAAGACATTTTTCAACATGAGTATCATTAAACCGGTGACTGACTCTTCCAGGTTGCAAATGAGTTACAACCAGAGGATATGAAGAAAAAAAAAGTAGGGTAGAATGCAATGCAACGACAGAGAGGGAATGACAGAAAGCCATATAAATGGATGGATAGACAGATGAAAAGATAAATGGATCAAAGGCAGAGTGAAATGGATAGGGAACAGAGAAGCGCAAGCTGATAATGATTCATGTGAGACAGTGAAGAGAGGAATAAGGGGACAGATGAAAACTGCAGTGTACAGCAAGACGGCTAATAATACAGACAGAGGAGACTGCAGAAAGAGACAGCTAAGTAACTCCTACAGCTTCTGTAATATCGATTTCATCCACGGTCTGAGGGAGTTGGGAGCGGCAGTCAGGCCTGGATGACAGCACATTAGCTCACAGTGGGGGAAGTGGCCGGACTGGACACAACCTGACTCCGGTTAATGTCACAACCAGCTGAGACGAGAATGGACTGAGGTTGCAATAATGGTTTTATTCGCTTTCCACGGCTGGCGAGAGGAGAGCGAGAGGGAGGCTGAATAGCTGAGTGAATCCCTCGCAATCCACACTTGTAGTTTTTGTGATCTCCATCTCTGTTGCTGACCGTCTTTTATAACCTGCTGCACCTGTTTCTCATCCAGCCCCCCATCCCTCTCCATCTGCCTCTCACACACAGAGAACATGGTAAGAAGACTGAGCAAGGCAATAGCTGGAAAGATGTTAAAAAACAAAGATGTGGACTTTATTCTCTGAATGATCCAGTATGTGCGCATTGAACGTTCAGGGCCCCTTGCACTTTGTGTGTTAGCACATGTGTGTGTGCTTCCTGTGAAGTGTGCCCAGACACATTCCTCACTGTGGTGGTTTATGTAAAACCCTGGCGCTGGCACATAGCCAACACTGACCTCTGTTATACTGCTGCAGCCCTGCTAAAACTAATTTGTCACCTTTTTGAACATCAGGGTCTGGCAAAGAGCTGGACATACATGCACTTTGGGTTTATGTGGGAGGCTACAGGAAACAGAAAGAAACGGATATTGCTGCCATACAAGTTACATATCTTTATGCTGCAACACTGGATTTTGGAGATCAGGTTGGAATAATCATCAGAGAGTGTTGCATGATGATAAAAAAAAAAAATGAAGAGCAGCAAAATTTAAACAGCTGCTGGTGAGGAATACGTTACTTTCACTTTATGATCACTGCTTGTGATGTCAAAACAGTAAAATAGGTACAATGTTGCAAGTACATGCAACCACACATCCCTTCCTAAAATTATCATGTTTATATGCAGCAATAACCCATACAATATCTCTCGGAAATAAAGTATTACCCTACACACTGTGATTCATGAAAACCCATCATCACCTCTCGCTACACACACTAACACACCAGAACACACAGGCACACACGACAATCTCTCTTCACTGCACACAACCCCTCATTTACAAGTCTGCCGAGCATGAAATAAAGCTTTTCAATCACAGACTGCTTGTTCATAACACACTCATAATGAGAGCAATCCATTTTACTGGCAGCTTGCAGTCAGTGCCCTGTAAAGTGAGGCAAAATGCAAAGTGTTCGTCCAAGAAATAAGGTTTTTACCGCAGGTTATTTCTTTTTAATTATTGTATTTTTAATCTAGGATTCAGAGCAGCAAAATGAAGAAGAAAGGTAGCTCTCTGTGACACATCTGTCACACACAAGGTGATGACTGCGGCAAGAGGAGATCAACTGTGCACATGACAGGTAGTGGATCATTTAGACGTAAGCAATGCAGGAGCGCGCATGCCATGACACACACGCACAGAAACACACACACAAACATGTGCACTTATGCTCTCTTTCTCTGTGCAGATTAAGTGATGGAGACATCTTGTGCATACATCCATCACAGGAACAATGACAGCACATCATGTGGAGTATTTTGTCTTCGTCCTGGCTTGACATCACATAATGCATGATATACAATAATGCCCTCGCTTGTCAGCTATGCAACTTTAAGTGTAAGAGTAGAACCTTTTGTCATAGTGGTAATTTACATTGTCACTGTGCTATATATTTAGGCAGTTGGTGATGTTCTTGGATGATTTGTCCCTCCTACTGTAGCTCTTTTCCATTTAATAAATATGCAATAAAGTGTGGAGAGCTATAAAGGGTATTAAGCTAATGTATTTTTCTCTTCTCATCTTGCTAAGGGAATCAGGCAAAAAAGAAAAGGACTTGAAGACAAACTGATGCTAGTTTTTTCCCATAATTGTGCAAAAACTTAAGCCATCAGCTATCATTCATAGTTCAATCATGGACATTAAATGTACTGTCAAATTTTAACTATGGCTTGCCCAATTTTTTACCAAACTTAGTCTGCTCAGTGAAGGCAGTGACTTGTCCAATTGTGCACTCAAAGCTCAAAGGTCAGCCAACCGTTTTGGTTTCGCCGTGATATTCTATTAAAACACATAACCACAGAATAAAGATGTGAAGACACAAAATTGTAGCTTCCATTCAAATTAAAAACACAGAATGACTGAGCCTACACATGGGACTGAATGGTTTCATGCTTGGCTTTAAATCATTTCCCAGTCTATGTTTTTACAAAGCTCGATCACTGTGAGAATATTTCACATGCAGCTAGAGCAGTGAGTGCGCTGCCTTTCCACTCTTCTGCATGAATTTAGAAAGCAAACAGACAGAGAGGCAGCTACACAGATCTACTCTGCTCAAGCCTTCTTCTTGTCCCTCCACAAGGATTGTTCCCCTAAATCCTTAAATTCACATCACTGTGTAGCACAGGCAGTACAACAGCACAACACGCAGAAAGTGTGCCAATCCATTTCCTTTTGCCCTGGCTGGAAACACTCACATGCTGATCTGAATACACTACTACAGAACAGATTGTGTTTGTGCCTTGCACCAATTCTTCACACCACAGACTGAAAACATCCTACATCCTTTAGGATCCAAACTGGGTTACAGACTTGTTTCTAGAGGGCTTTAATGAGATGCAATGGGGAATGAATGCACTAAGTTTAGATCAGAATGGAAAAATCTTATAAACCCCTGACCAAGATTGCAACACGTTCGAATAGACACAATTTCTTTACCTACAAACCCCAACTCATAAACCCAAAATGAACACAACTGCATATTTGTGCCGTCTTTCAACAGCTCGTCAGAACAGACGGCCTTGGTGCACTCACTGTGCCAATCCCTTTGCTTCCAATCCTTTCGACCACAGGCTAGACTGTACATGGTGCATCTGCACAGCCTGGCACACCGCATGATGCCAATCCTCTGGCTCATAACCTCATAACCTCAAACTCGGAGCAATTACAAGCTAGACTGTATGTGTAGTACAGCAGAAAATACCAGGCCTACTACATAATTTTGCAGAAATACTACAGTACAATTCCCTTGGTTGTAGCTGATAACACACATTCCTCCTGCCAGTGAGGATAACTGTGGTAAGATCCAAAGATTCAGAGCAGTAGTCACTATGAAATGCATTTTATACGATTGATTTGCACCCAGCAGCACTTGACCATTCAGCAGTATTTTATAGTACAGATACAACCAATGCATTCTCATTATTTATTTGTAATCACAGCTGTATAAATGTAAGCTCTTTTAGAATTTATGCGAAGATTTAGAGCGCATGTGACTATGATGGATTTCAGATGGCTCTTTCATAGTCAGCTCTGGGTCAGAGCCCAGTATGTGAACCTTACTATGAGTTTGAGTGAAAGGAGACAACTGGGAGGCATTTGTCACACTGCTCAGCTTCGTTTGGCTCAGTTGGGCCTAACTTGGACCGGCTCTGAATGTGGGGAGCTTTTGGAAACAGCGCAGGATCAGAGGAAATACGAGCGGATTGGTATAGTCATTACTGTGCTAGAGTTAAAATGTGTGTGCATTAGTCTGATGTCACCCTGTGTGTGTATATGCACGTGTCTTTGCAGGCATAACTTTGTAACTTTGTGTTCTTATGCATGCCGGCTTTTGTGTGTGTGCCTGAGTTCTAACCTGTGTTTCACTGAAAAGCAGCATGACTGGCACCCTTTGCAGGGCTCTAAGAATAGTGCTCCCTTGGAGAAAGGGATGTGCCACTTTATCAGTTTTATGGGTAAAACTTAACAGAACCCAGGCAGAAAGCAGGGCACAGTAGGCCGCAGTAGATCCTCCAGGGAATTCACTTCAGCACAACACAAAATCGATACCTCACTCTGAGAAAAGTAACACCAGGGTATTCCAGGAAACTTCCAGCTCCAAATGTCTACCACCACTGACACATAGTCTACAATAACGTCAGCGAGCTCTTCTGTGTTCTGGTGTTGTTGAAATTTTAATGTGTCAGCTCTTTGAGGCAGAGAAAAGTCACAAATATCCAAATCACCAGGGAGTTTTAAACAAGCCAATACCAGCTCTTTGAGTTGCACTTAAAGTTCAAACAAAAAAATACTAAGCAGTCTAAAGCACTCAAATCAAACTTACTAAACTGTATATTTTCACAGTTTAATGTTGATCTACAACTGGGATTCTTTAGCTATTTCACCTAAGACACTTAAATGACCACTTTAGCTTTTAGCTCTGTAACCACAGCTTGTTTTTATCTACTTAGAGTATCCACTGTCATTGTGTATCTGCCATAAAAAGATGCTATGTTGTGTACTTTTTCTGCTTAACCCCCTAGTGTGTACAGATATCAGGCTGCCATTGCCCTACATGTTGTTGTGGGCAATATGAGTGTTGAGCTGGTCTATATGGTGAGCTGTTACAAGCAGCTTGTTTGTCATGTCCCCTGTGTGACAACCCCGACTAGAATAACAGCAAGCGTACGTTGCCCCAGTGCAACAGGGGGATTAGATAAACAACTTAGAGCTCCATCTCTTTCTTGTTGTGCCTCTTCTATATTTCTATATCTTTTTCTCTCTCTTCTACTCCCTTTCATTTATTTATTTTCCAAAGTGTTTGGTCTCACACAGTCTTTCTGCCCCACTCTCAGATACAAAGCCACTTCTAGCAGCCTCTACTCTACTCTAGTTGTGTGACCTTCAGCTGGAGCTGGCAGGGGGCCTGGGGACTGTGGTGAGCTCAACTTTCATCGGGTTTCTCATATTGTTGTTACAGTGTGGCTTACAGTAAAAATAACACTTTGCTCCTACCGCAACCCCTCGACCTGGATATAACCCCTAAGCACAGCAAAAAAGGGTATGAATAAGTCATAACAAATGGGAAGGGTAGGAAACAAAAACTGATCTCATGGTGGAGCTCTGGCACTGTGCTTAAATGTTCATGTAACTGCAGTGTGACGCCGTCAGACAAAACAATGCTGTCCCACTACTGAAGAACTGCTATTATAGGTTTCTTCCTGCAATTTGTTTAACCTAAGCAGAGTTTATCATAAGCTCCCAAGGCACAAGCTGATGTCTTGTTTTTATCTGACCAGCGCTCCCATACTCCAAAATACAATACACAAAGATATAAAACTGAAAGGAACAAATCTTAACATTTGAGATACAGAAATAAAGAATATTTGGCATTCATTTCAATTAATCAACCAGTATAATCAATCAATCAATCAATCAATCAATCAATCAATCAATCAATCAATCAATCAATCAATCAATCAATCATTTCAGCACTAGCTATGATCACTTCTCCAAACACAAAGTCTTGCTCAAACTGAAATGTCAGCATTGGATACATGATGATGTATGCAATGAGTACTTCTACTAGAGCACAATAAATGTTTTTATTAGGGCCCAAGCAGGGAACCTGCAAGGACCCTATTGTTTTTGTAGTGAGCATTTTTTGTCCCAAATGATCGCATTTTTCACTGCCTGAACATACCCCAAAACTCATCAAACTTGGAATATATGTCACATCTGCCGAAAAATTGTATAATCTGTTGTCGTTGTGAATTTCCATCACTAGGTGGCGCTGTAATCAAGGAAAGTGCGTTTTGGCTTATAACTCCCACATACTCATACCGTTTTTTTTCGCTACCTCGCCAAATGTCGCAAACCTACTTTTTCCAACTCCTCCCAGCCAATTTCACCAATTTCCATGAAACTTTGCTCACAGCATCTGTGGACCCTCCTGACAAAAAGTTATTGAAAGAATTTTGATATTCCAAACAATACTCAACTTATTAAATAACAACTTCCTGCAGATTTACCTCAAAACAGGAAGTGTTGCATATCTCCACATTGGTTCGTCCGAATGACATGAAACTCAGGATACTACTTCCCCATGAGCCCCTAAGGCTCTGTGCAAAATCCTGATGACCACTAGGTGGCACTCTTTAAATTGAAGTATTTTATATCTCCACATCGGTTGGTCGGATTAACACAAACTTGGTACACTCATTGCCAATGCCCTCCTCAGGACATCTCTTGAAGCTTTTACCAATCCGCCACTAGGTGGCGCTCTGGTGGCAGTTTCATTAGGGCCCCAGCAGATAACCTGCGATGTCTCTATTGTTCAAAAACCATATATCCACACGTTCCCTGAATTCTGCTGAATCTCCTGACCTACTTTTTCAAACTCCTCCCACCAAATTTCTCCCATTTGCACCAAACTTTGCATACAGCATCTGTGGACCCTCCTGACAAAAATGTATTAAAAGAATTGTGATAGTCCAAAGAACGCCCAAAATATAAAACAACAATTTCCTGCTAATTGTGGTCAAACACACAGTCTTCCATATCTTCACAAAATGCAGTCCCATTAACACTTACGTTTTTTTGTGTTCCATGGCCGGATGAAGGTTTGTGAAAAATTTAGTGCAACTCGGCAAATAGTGGCCGCTTTTATTGCTAAATGACGAAAAAACAGCTTGACTGCCTTCACTTTTGATTCCTCAACGGAAGTTGTTGCATGCCCCGACAGCAGCATGCCCCGGCAGCAGCAAGTAGCGACAGCAGCACACCGCGACAGCAGCATGCCCCGACGTGCATGGACTGCAAGGGCCCGTTCATCGCTGCTTGCAGCTTTAATTTAAAATGTTTGAGCACATATCTACCAAGATTTACATACTTTTACAAGCCCAGTCGCCTGAATGAAATGCTGGCATCATACATTTCTGAAAACCAAGGACACATAAAATTTGCACGTGTCATTCCTCTCATATCAACATTTCTACAATATATGACACATCATATCGTATCACATATAATTCAGATTACATGGATATAAACTTGCAAGTCAGAAGGTGACACATTTGTTAACGCAAAACAACTGGAATTCTTTTTTAAAAAAGAGACCACTGTTTGAGATGGCATTTCAATATTTGTAAGCTGAACCACTGGATATTTTTATTGAGACGTCAGGACATTGTTAAGTCTTGTTAGTGATAACAAAACCAAATGTATATGATGAGACGTCAGGAACAAGACCATAAGCAAAGCATTGTCACAACATAAAACTGAAAATTAAAGAAAGAAATGTAAAGTTTCAACTTATCCATGGTTTACATTGCCATGATGTATTCCAGTGATTGGGTTCCTCACAACAGAACAATATAACCTTAATGTTACTGTTCCCCTAATTGAGCGTGACACAATAAAACTTTAAGTGAAACCTACATCCTACAGATTAAGAATGTACAACTCATCATACAGGGCAGGCAACAGAAAGCTTTGTAAATCATGTTCACATCATTTAAGACTACAAACCCTAAATATAGCTCTTATTTAGTAGTGTATAAAAAGCTAAGGGGCAATGCTGAGACAAACAATGGTCAGCAGTCTTGTGCGAAGAGCACAATCAAAGCAGTTTCAATGCTATATAATAAACTACTGTGTTGACATCTGTGCTCACAATTCTGCAGAGCTACACATAACACCAAATACATTTCTGAATTTACACTTTTAGTGCCGCGACTTGCATGTGTAGTAAAAGCACTTACAGTGATATCATTTAGAAGATGAAGTGAACACACAAAAACACACACAACCTGGAGACAGCCAAGGGCTGAACGCATGCGGTGCAAATAAGAAAATGCATGTGTTGTTTGTGTGTGTAGTTGCTTCATTTGTAATCTGTTTAGGGTTGTAATAAACCTTGATGAAATCTAAGTACTGTATGTGTTCTTATTCTGTCGCTACAGCTGTTTCTCTATTCCTTTCACACCTCAGTGAGCGTGGATAACAACCTCACTTCTGTGTACAATTTACAAATCTCCTCTATTCCCTTTTTGGTTTTTGTTTCTCATCTCTAATGGGACATCCTACCACCCTGCATGTCTCTGTATTCTCCCCTGCCTCTGTTGACTCTATTGACTTCTGATATACTTAGTGTTCCCCTAGGCCTCACTATTGGCAACACTCTATGTCACATGCCGATACTTAATGCTCTTTTTTTTTTTGTCCCCACACACTGCAACACTGCTAGATTTAAAAGGATGAGAACATGGAGTCAATGCTACACCAACAGCACATCTGACAGGAACAAGGCCTTTTGGGCATGTCACTGTCAGGAACCAAGGACTGAAGCAGGAGCCCTTTGATCGGAAGCACTTGTCTTGTCATTATCAACTCTATTCAATATCTACCTAGCTTTCAAACAGAAGGAATGTCGTAACAATGCCTCCAAGGGTCCATAAAAGATGGTGCAGCTACAGTGTCTGTATAGTAAGTTTAGAGTCTGCAACAGAGAGTTTGCAACAAAATTTGATTGGTCATCTAATGGATGACATGTTTTCAATGTCAATCAGGACACTATGAAAGTATTGTGCTTTGATACTAGTTTTTTTTTTAGTTTTTACTATCAAAGTGAAAGGTCCTATATAAGGACAAAAGGTTTAACTGACCCCAAGTGAAAACACCGATCAACTGATTGCACAGTAACAGTCACAAGTAATAAAGATTATGTCCCAGGTCTTGTTTTAAATTAACCTCAGCCAGAAGCAGTCTCCCTGAGCTTGCCTTGTTGTGATCTTATTCTGCAGTGCTCTCCTCATGACAAATAGCATTATTTCTCCTGATCACCTCACAGCAGTCACCTCTTCAGACATCTGCATTCATTACTCCTGTAGGCACCAAATCTTGCCGACTGAGCAAAACACATTTACATTTTTATTGAGAGTGGTAGTTGGATCATATTGTCTTCTAGCTACCAAGTATTTGGTTGAGCTGTCACAATTCTCCGAATCCACAAACTGATCTGACATTTGATTTTAAGGTCATGATTCGATTCGACAATTCTTTTCAGCACTGACAGCTACGCCATTGTTAGAATCGAATCTTGATTTGTAAAGAACAACAGGACATTGGTTTAATGCCCTTTATACACAGTCATTTACATTTTCTAATGCTATGCAGCTATACAGCAACACTCAAGCAACTTTTCTTCCATCTACATCCTATTGCAACTAAAACACCTTTGTGTCTATGTAGCACAACACAAGCTGAGCACAATGACCCATAAACTGAACTGAAAAGAGGACTGCTTACGCATGAGTGGTGGCCTTTTGTGTCCTCTTCACTTCCTAGAAGTGTCCCCAGAATTATGTCAAACATATGACACACACACACAGAGATACTGTAAATTAGCGGTATGCGTCACCATTTACGTGGACTGAATGTTAATTTAATTAATTTACCTCACATACATACAAGAGGGTCACACATTTTCTGAATTCAATCTGTTGCAACACTTATTATTATTATTAAATATAATGTGTCAAAAATTATTCCGAAAAATGTCACTATCAAAGAGCAACAAAAGTCACAGTTCAGCCTCAGCAACATGACTGAAAAAAATTACCAGGGTTTTGTATAACTCCATACAAGTTGCCACAAAGTCAAATGAAACCTCAATCTCACACACTGACACAGCCTTGATGAAAACCGAACATTATATACTTCAACACCTGTATTATTTACTGTGAGGCTTTGTATTAGTTTGCACTGTATAGTGATGTCTTATTTTGTCCTCTAGGGAATTGCAATAATGCAGCTGCATTGCACAAGATGTTTAAAAAGTAGGACTTTCTTGTAACAATGTGCATTTGTTTTGCATTCTACTTTGTGTCCAGGAAACAACAAGAGCATAAGCAGAGGGTTAGTTACAGTTCATTATTAAGTCCTCCGATAATTCACGACCCTGTCAACTCACGGACAGAGGCTATAGATATACTATTGTCGCCAAGTTTGTTGGCCCTTGGATTACTGATTAGCTGCCAAATAGATCACAGATGAAAACAGTAAAAGTTGCATGTTTTTCTCTAAAACATGCTCAAATGTATCTCTGTAATACAGAGAGTTGTGGTTTCTACAAATGCATACAAATGTTCAGATGCTTAACAAATAACAGTCATTCAGTAACTTACTATAATGCAAAACTGCAGTTGAGTTTAGAAAGCTGCAGGCTATGATTTAGTCATTTTTATTAGGGAGGCAATTCCCTCCTCTCTCCCTAAACTCTACAGTTAACAAAGAGGAGATTTTTCTAATTTGCATTATAAAGAGTCTTTTTAATCACTTTCACAAGCCTAGTTTGAAACAAAACAGAGTAATTTGTGAAGATACTACAATATTTTCATTTAAAACATCTGCGTTTATTACTTAAGGTTCTACTTTGCAAAGACTGCCTGGTTCACATTGTTTAAAAAACACAAAGAAATGCAACACATGAAGAATATCTAAGCTATCTGCACAAACAAAATATTATAAGAGGTAATGAGGTTCTCCATCATTTACATAAAATTATCTTTAAAGATTTAAAAGCATTTTCTTAAATATCCCTCAACCAAATGTAGGTTAATCGTGTTTTTTACTGCACACATTCTAGTTGTACACTTTATGTGATGCTGTCTTAGTACTTTGATAGGAATCAAAATAAACAAGAACATGAGAGAATACATTTATGATAGAGAATACTACCTGAGAGTCTGATCAGGGTTTTCCCAGCCTGGGCATACTGCCAGCTGTGGTTATCCAGCACTGCCATCATAAACCAAAACCAGCTCTGAGCCGTCCCGATCAATCTAGGCCTACACTTGACCCTACACAGGTCTACAGCAGGTATCACCCTACCAGCTTTCTAACCAAACCATTGTTGTATGGCGTGGAGGCAACTGAACAACCGCCTCGCCATATACTGGCCAACGCCCTGCCACCCACTGAGCCGCAGAAAACCAACGGCACTGCCAGCTCCTCTTTGCCTTCACCAACTGGCTTTTTTTGGGCCGTTTCCCCTCTTGTCACTAACCCCTCCCCAAAACAAGATTTAGTGACAAGAGCTGCTTTGCATTAAACAGTTTCTCCCCTGTGTGGCTGGCTAGCTACTCACAGGGAAAAAAAAGTTAAGCCAGCCAAACAGTTGTCGCGGGTGGATTTGCGGGTGAAATAGGCTTTAATAATGATTGGTTGTAATCTTCTCTCTGACTAATACTCAGACTCTGTTGGTGACTGTGAGCTTTTGCACAGGAGCACTTAAGGACCCTTAATGTAAATAATGTCCTCCTTATCATCTTTACAAGTGTATTTTTCAAGAGTATAGTGACTATTTATGTAACTTATGAGATACACACAGAAATAATGTCAATTCTCAAGCAAATTCATCTTTTTTTCTTTAAATAAGCAACAGAAGTTTGTTATGTGAATTGCAACAAGTCCTGAATTGTTAGTCCTGTGATACAATATTTTAAGAATTGTTTTTAAAAAGCTGATGCCAAACTAATACCAAACAATATATTTATTGATGCCGACATGTATTAATAATCAGATCATTAACTTATAATCATGTGTTAAGTGCTTATATTTAAACCTTTATGCCATCTTGACGTCAGTAAACACTCAATGTTCATGTGTGCATAAATTCATTGAGACCAAATTATGTAAGTGCTTTATGTGCGTGGCTAAATTTGATCCAAATACTCATGCATATCCACTTTCATAAAACAGTGGCTTAATTGGGAGCCAGCAATCTTTTGAACCGAGGAAATGAAACAAAGAGCTTATTCACTGTTTACTCCTAGAGAGAAATTAAGTTTCTTTGTTGTCTCTCAAATGAAAGAGTCAAGAAGGGGGATTACCATTATTTTTCCAAATTGTGAGGAAAGCTCTGATAAGCTCTAAAAATGGGTTTTACGAGACATGGAGCTCAAAAAGCAAGGCCAAAATAAGTCACAATCCAGCAACTAAGACTTCAGTGATAAACAAGCATCAACACTCAAGCTGCAGCAAATTCATTATCTTGATATGAAACTGTTGGCACAATGGACAGGCTACAATATATTATGTGCAGGCATTTTACACAAAAATCCAATCAAAAAATGTCTAACAAACAGACATTTTTCTATTCCCATTTTTATTTACTATCCCCCTCTACAGAATTTTCTGGGATCACCTACCAGTTTTGTTAGGTGTCTGACATGGTTCCACAGTCAGCCGACCCCTTCTGTCCCTGAAAAAGCCCATGTAGAACCGCAACAACATGGCCAGACTAGCCATGTTCTGTGTCACAGATAACAATACAAAGTGTAACGACGTGACACAAAGGAGCTTCCAAAACAGCTATCCTACTGTTATTCAATCTCCAAGATGACGGTGTAAAAAATGTTCCCTGGTTTTGGAAAGCGGATTAAATAGTTATTATTCAAGCAAAAGAGAGCTAATTGTGTTACATCAATGGTGTTCATGTATTGTCTAAGTTTGTGTGAGAGCTGATAGCCTTCTCTTGTCTCTGGGAGTTCAAAGCATGGTCTGTCCTGCTGTATGTGTATGCAAGCGGGCCAGGTCACATATCTGAATGATCCCGTTGGAATAAATAACTGGGAGGGATTGTCACCTCTCAGAATGAGTGCACGGGTCAGCTTTAACAGAGATATACAAACAGATGAATGAGTGTGTAGAAGGTCAGGTCTTTGAAGCGGTAGATGCCTTGTTAGTTTGTTGTGCAACGGCATAACATATAACGTGTTATAATAACCTTTAACAAATAGATAGCCTCACCAATTCTAAAAATACGAAAATGAAAAAGAAAAAGCTGAGAAAGTCAAGATAACACGTTTGGATTGGAACCAAACTTCGATGCAACATGTAAAATATGACCAGAATTCGAATTTAACTTTAAAAATATAGGAGGCAGCATATCACCAGAGTATCTGACAACTTGCTCACTATACACTCTGTTCTAGCTATCTTTGGCTGTAGCCTTGAAGCAACAGGGCAACAGGACTCAGCTAAACCAGGCACAGCAGCTTCCCAGTGAACCTAGCTGGACACTAGACTGGGAATGAACACAGCCTTCAAGCCTGGCAAAGGGTTATTTCGACAACAGGGGATGTGGTATAGAGGTGATTTACAGCGGCTCTGACCAGTAGTATGACTCTGGGGATGGCAAGAGACAGGAGAGAGGCTAAGCAGCAGAGAAGCAAGAGAGAGTTGGGTGAAAACACTGTATAGAGCCAGAATATTTTCACATCTTACTTGGTGAGTTGAGGATTTATTCAGTCAAATCAGAGGTGATTGTGGAGAGACAAACCAAGACAGCTTTGGTGAGTTTATTTCGTCTATGTTGAATTTGAATTAGTTGTGTTTTATGATGAATTAATAAGGCAATTTAGCTCATCCCATTTCTGGAAAAGAAAAAACTTGAATTCAGAAGATGTAAGCTTGTATTTTCTCTTAAATAAGGAAAATAGGCGTAAAAACAATTCCTTTCTTGACATTTTGTAGGTTTATTTTGTTGTTTTATATGAACTTGCCACTGGTATGCATTCCCCGGCTGAAACTAAGGGAGCTTGCAGACTATTGGTCCTTAAGGTACAAAGTGGTATTTTGAGACAACAAGTGCTGTTTCTTCACATTCTGTCGACTCAGTTTTTTCGAATGTTTGTTTCTGTGTTTGCTGGGGAGGGCATTACCCTCTGAGCCCCATTTACCCCGTTATACCCAGGCATTGCTGACCTTTATTTGTTTTTCCATTGTCATTTATTTCCTACTCTATACTTCATTTTGGATTTTCTAACTCTTTTCATTACAGCCTGTCTCTGTGACCTCCCTACACTGACTCACTGTTGCATGTTACACTGTTACTGTAGTAGAGAGAGAGACAGGGAGGACAAGAGCAGCAAGGCCACAAGAGAAGTCGTGAGTGTGAGAGGGATGGACCCTATAAAAAAGCATAAAAGCCCTTTTCAGCTTTGAGCGTCCATGTGCATCTGTCTGCTTGTAAGCCCATAACAGTATACAGTACAAACTCGCTGGGCAGCCAGCTGAGTCGCATCAACACATCAATGAAGAAGAGAGGAGGACTCTTTGTACGGCTCAGGGAACACCATTCATCAGCTTCCTCTATCCAAACCGAGCTCCGATTGTTCCGCTGCACAACAAAACCAAGCCAATAAACCACAGTGCACCAAATAACACTTGACAGGCAGGGTGCAGAAGGGAGAGAGGAAGAGAGATAGTGCGTGCTTCTGTGGTCCACTGTGTTACTAACTGCCTCAGAAGAAAAGAGGACAGAGAAGGAAGGAGGGAAGGAGAGAAAGTGCTGGAGACAACATCATATCAGCTATCCTTCATTCATTTTAGACAGTTGTGGCCCAGAGCAGATGGAACTTCAACTGATGATGTCAGACAGTGGTCTGAGACGTGGAGATGTGTTTCCATCCTCTAGAGATATTTCAAGTTTCAGAGAATCATGAACAACGGCTAAAGAATAAATAGCCAAAATATCACAAAATGCTTTACTGCTTGGCCGAGGTCCAGAAGTAAGCATTTAAAAAAGTGTAGAAATAACAAGTTGATTTGTTGATTTGAGCACATTGTGGTGCTTCTCGTAGGCTAGCTAGACCAAGCATTTATATCATGCAGCCACTCAGCCACCCAATATAGAAATAAAAAGGGCTGGGGTGTCATGGAGTCAAGGCAAGGTGCCCTTACCACAGGTCACCATCTCTTCATAAACATTATGAACATCACAGGATACACGCAGAATAGAGGCTACCATTCATTAAAAACAAACAGATGCATCTTATGTGGAAAGCAGCAATTAAAAGGAAATTATTGTCACACCGGCTGCTTTTACTCATAAAAAGGTAGTTGGTAAAAACATGCATTGATTCATATTTATTTGCCCAAAAGTTCCAAATTCACTTCAAACCTGTACAACATTTGAAAGAAAGGAAGAGAAAAAGAGAAAAGCCTCACAATAACACAAAATCTAAGGCACTCAACTTTTTGCTGAAACACTGTCCACCACAAAAGGAGAAAATACTGCATGTAAACACGTATCCAAAAAGTGTGTCTCTGAGTGGGACAACACATAAAGGAACATCACACCATTTCACAGCAGAAGTGTCAGGTTAGCCAAATCATGACCTCAGCTGACAGCGGCACTAACAGAACAACAGCTGAGCTCTGATAATAGGATTATTTACTCCTACAAACCTCAGGGACAAACCATAAAATTAACACATGATTAACTTACAAAGCAGCCATTAACAGAAATACTTGTATGAAGATAAAATAGCTTACAGTAGGCTCGGTAAAAGACATCTATGTTAAACAACAGAAAAACATACATAAAAGAGATGCTTGAAATAACCCAGGACTGACACAGTGTCTGTTCTTTTCTGGTCAGCTGCCCTTTAAATAAAAAGGAAAGAATAAACAAAACCTGAAATAAACATGCGAACTCATTCAGAACTGTAAAATGGTGCTTAGCAACGTCACAGTCAGACTCGCTATAATTTCTTTTTATAAACAGTATCTGTAATGAAGGCCTCTAACAGTGTTGAATGATAAACAGGAAATCCAACTCAGTGGCTTCTGTCTAAACAGATCCAGCAAACACACCAAAACTGTTATAACTACGAGCCCAATTGTCTTAAGTGTGAATGTATGTGTGTGTGTGTGTGTGTGTGTGTGTGTGTGCGCACCGGCGGGGCTTACAGCTTGCTAAAAGCAGGATAGTTCCTGTTTACAAGCTCTGCCAGCCAGAGCCAGTTCCCAGAGGAAGACACACACACACACACACACACACACACACACACACACACACACACACACACACACACACACACACACACACACACACACACACACACACACACACACACACACCTTTGGTAGTTTTGTACATTGTTGTTTTATTACGTGAGTGTCCAGAGAGAGTTTGTGTGGATTGTTCCTACATATGCATCATTTCTCCTCTCCTGTCATCCTTTGCTACTCTAATCTATTTCCTGTTGTCCTCCTCCCTCTCGCCGTCATTCTCATATTCTCCTCATCCATGTCTTCACCTCATCTGCTCTATTCTGTTTCTTACCCCTCACTCCTCTCTGTCTCTGGTCATTCCCAATCCTATCCTCCCTCGTCTCATCGCTCCTCCCTGCCTGCCTCCCTGTCACTCCATTCCTCTGTGAATAGATTTTCACTAGACTTGTCCTCAACAAAGACCAGACAGTGTCCTGTTGAGTACACACACAGCAGACAGGGAACTACAGGCTATGGCTCCATAGCCAGGAGGCAGCGAGTGGATCCCATGGCTATCCACTGTTATTACAGCCCTGAAAACAACTGGCTTATGCAAACAGGGAGCCACGGGACTATCAGATGGAATATCTGACTTACATGCATGGATACACACATGCCTGCACAAACACCCTGATAGAGTGGCCAGTGGTGGTTACATGTTTGCCCTATGCTCTGACCATGATGACACTGAAACCTTACATTCTCTGGAAAAGTGCCTACAATTGCATTGTGCACAAAATTATGTTTTGCAGAGCCAAGATAACAATTTAATGAAGTAAATAAGCTGTGCTTAGTGGTGGGAGCATGTTTGCAACTTGCCACTTGATTTACAACAGTGTTTCTACAGAGGGAAATATTTCACACCAATTTAAACTGTTCCAAATCTAATCTCATCTAGTTATTTTCATAATTTGTTGAGGCTCCCAAGTGTCTCAGTTTCTAACCATCCTCCAAGAGGAAAGGAGGGGGGCTGAGGGCAGAGAAAGACAAGGAAACAGATAGAGGTGAGAAAAGTGAGAAGGAAGGACATGAACAGAGAAAAAAGGGAGGAATAAACATAACTTTAGACTGGTTTGTGTCTGTTCCCAATTTAGGATGCTCTCTCAAGCCATTTAATTGCAGGTCTTTTTTATGACTTTGAGGCCTGAAATTCAAGCAAACAACACAGAACCACATGGACTCCACCCAGACTGCATATACATAGGCTATACTATACATAGTCATCCTATACTCTGAAGGATTTTTCTATGGGAAATACAAATACATTGGATACCTACTGTACGTTCTGTAAATAAAATGCAAATGCATCAAAGACAGCATGGAGAGACTATTATTCTGAGGAGAGAGAAAGAGAGAGAGAGATGAGAGATGGAGGGACCTACATACTAATTCCCTGCACTCTTTGTCTCACACAGTAGGGGTCACTAAATAGTCTCATCAGTAAATCAGTCCTTCATGGCCAGATTAAATCATACACTGTTGAAAACACATGCATCAAATCAAATCATTAATATGTTTCTGGAGGAACATTTTGCAATGTGACAAACTCCTTTAAAACCATCAAATACACTCCCAAATATAGTACTCCCAGTCCATGTATCATTAAAAGTTTACCACCAAGACATAATACAAAACATAACAATAGCAATTGAGAACATTAAGTCTGATATCTACATTAGCTGCATTGGTTGCTTTCTGGACATTACTCAAAAATATCATCTGCCCTCTTCATTTAAAACCACAAAAGTTTTTCTCACTCAGAAATTAAATACGTAACTGTATCTGGTTTAGCAAATCAAGCTGAGAGCTCTGACAACTCATTAATATGTCGCATCAACTTGAATCCATAGTCATGTCAAACACTTGAGAGGGAAAATAAAGGGGGAAAAAATCATCTGACTATGTGGCTAACCATTATTACCATTATTAATAGTGCATCAGCTTTGAGCATCAGGCATTTTAAAAACCAGTTACACAAACACTGTCTTAAATCTCCTCATTCCAAATAGCAGAATAAGAGACAAGATACAGAAATCCAAATGAAGGAAGCATACCAACATTCTTGACCCTCATATCCCCATCACCCAGCGGTAGATGAATCCGTATTGACGGGCTGCTTAAATATTAAATGCTTATGGGTCACTACACTTCGTTTCATGGCCAAGAAGCTCATCTGTTTCTTTCCGCACAAGGGAAGCGTTCAGGGTATCAATGGGAATGAAGGAGAAATCTGGATTTTTTCCTCATTTAATCACCCTCAGGACCCAGAATAGTGTTGGTGGACTAGAATAACAAAGTTTGTAGAATGTGCTGCTAAAAACAGTGTTGGCACTTTGTCATTAGCAGTGATGTGGGATTCTAATTTACTTCATCTAAAAAACACCTCATATAGTGCTCATAGTAACATGGCATCACTGAGAGCATCAGCTGTTAGTCTTATTGGTTATGGACTGCAGACCCTAATGGATAAAGTTACTCATGCCTTGAAAAAAATAACAAGTAAATTCAATCGTTTCCACCACCTGGTGACATATGCCCAGCCAGAAATACACAACACCGAATATTCTCTCTCTGAAACAGCATTTTCTTCTTCTCTTCAAAATTATCAGCTGACAACAGTTTCAAAAACATATTAAAAGCACACTTTTTTACAATGAGTTACATATTTTCCTTAATCCTGGTTGAAATAGTCCCCATGTGCCCACAATTCACGAGCCAAAGCGAATGTCATGCTATGAGCAACGCCATTTCAGCTTCAACACTCAAATTAACAACTAATTGACCAATTGAGGACAAAATGAACAAGCCAATTACTCATTCAATCTCAGGGTAAAGAAGGGCAGGTTATGAAGTACTGGAGAGAGAGGCTTAGGATCAAGTGGTGGGGAGTTTGATTCTTCGAATAGAGGGGTCATATCAAAAATTCAGGTATTTTCATAAATTCTTCCATAACGCGCACAAACTTTATATTAGCATAAACAAACAAGCCATAAATAGACACACATTTACATTTCATAATACTTTGGCTGGGGCAGGGTCATTCTGTGTGGAGTTTGTATTTTTTTCTGGCACATTAGTTTCTCCAGTCAGTGCACTTGACCAAGTCACTTGCTCAGGATCCTGAATTGGTCACCGGGTGCTGTACACTGGCTGCCCACTGTGCCCTCGGGTTGGGTTTTATGCAGAGAACCAGTTTCACTACGTTGTACATTGTATGATTGTATGTGATTAATACATATTCTTCTTCTTAAACTATCCAACTTCTTTGTTATTATCTCTCAATCATACAATAGATATGTGAAATCATTACTTCAACCAATTCAATGGCCAATAATGGCCACAAGATTACAAGATCATTAATTAGAAAACTCAGTTCAAAAATCAAAATGAATCATTGTTCACGTCATATGAGATTATCAGTGACAAAGGGAGAGGATTAGTGAAATTTTAGACTCCTCAATCACTGTGACTAAATATTAAGGAAATCTTTCTTTGCTGAATTCCACATTTGAATATTGCAATTGTTTAATTTACAAATGAAATGTAACTCAAGCTGCTTCTAATAAAATCATTTTGAACATCTTGTATGACTGTATATGCCTCTCTGTATGATCAGATTAGATGTGCTTTGAAATTTTATTACATGAAAAGCAATAACATTTGAGAGTTGTTTTTGATTAAACATTATTTGTGAAAATGAATTACCCTCTCCAAGATGCTGAAACATAGAATTTAATGTCTGGTAGAAAATCTGGATCTATTTCAGAGGTAAAGACGTGATATCTAATTTTATGGCTCTATGTACACAATTTTAAATGTGTTTACTTACTTTGTTAATCATGTACATGCCATTATCCTTCAATCAATAACTTTAGTAAATCAGAACGAAAGATGAGCAAGCGAAGCTGATGACTCAATTTTAGGAAGGTGTCACTGTTTTTTCAAATTAGTATTGCTTTATTAAAAAAGAAAGAAAAAAAAGTAACTCATAAGAATAACAATGCACCCTTGCTCAGTTAAATACAAAGTTTTTGCAACTTAAATCTTACTCTGTCTCTAACTTAAGACAGATATCGTTCTAAAATCACTGAGTCAGTTCACTGACATTAAATCTCTCTTCTTGTGTTGGCATTTACACCATCTAGTAAGTGTCACTTACAGCCACAGTGGCTGCTGATCTGAAAAAGTCACATATGCTAGTTGTGTCCTCAATGGTGCCAGTCCCAAACAGTGCTATCCAATGAACACCCTGTAGTTCCAAACTTCAGCCGGGCCATCAAAGGTTTAGGTCTTCACTCTGTGATCTACAGCTCTGGGAGGGGTTTCAGCTTAAGAATACAGAGACATATGTCAATAATTAAATAGATATGTATTTATCTTTTAAACTGAAACCACTGGCAATGTGATGCTACAAAAGCTGCTAATGCCTCTTCTGTTCAGCTCCTCTGATGGTTACACCCCCCTCCATATAAACACAAACCTTTGCAGGAGGAGAAGTGAGACCACATGACTCACTTGCATTCATTAGTTAGCTCGCAGACCAAAAATAGAGAGTAGTGATGCTGTCGAGAAATAGCTCTAAGTATAGAGCAGAGCTGAATACAGTCATTGGACTATATATGTTTCACCAATATGATAAATGTACTATCATATTGGGAGTAGTGAAAGTTTCACATTATGCACAGAGGGACATGTATAACATTTTAAAGTCATGTGTGGCCTTGCCTCACTGTTGCTGTGTCACTTTGTCCTCAATCTGATGTTAAATTATTCAGTTGCCTTGTAAATCATATCATACTTACAAGGTTCAGCAGGCAGGATCTGGATGGACATGTCTTCAGCTCGTCTCAGCACTCGAACTAGTCAACTGACCAATAAAGCAAGCTGCATGACAGCTCACGAGGGTTTCCATCCATATACAAGCTTCCAAAACAGTGAGAGATGGTATAGCCTCCCCCTCTGAGAAAAGTACTTGCGGGTTTCAAGAATCACGCCTTTACCCCCTACGTTCTACTTCACCAACACTGCTTCAATCTGTGTCACCTTTTGTCAATCGCAGTCATTGTCACAATGACACTATCTCCACTGCAACATACAACACGGGGTAGTAATCAATCAAATTCTTCAGGAAAAAATAGGAGGGGGAAAAAAATCTGTCAGTTCCACTCCATGTGCAAAAATATCTAATTTAAGCCTGTGGTTTAACTGCAACGGTGAACCTGCCACCTTGCCACTATGGATCAAGCATTTATCTTAAGTAATTTAGCATCAAAATGAGCTGAATCATTACTGTATTTGCACACGTAGGACGATCCTTTCATACGATCCAACATCACGCCCTATTCCTCCTTTGAATGAATGAATGAAAAGCATTCTAGTGTAATTCTTGAGTATAAATTAGCACTGCTCCTGCAGCTGCACCATCATCAAAAACTGCGAATACATCCATCGAAGAGGATGGAGAGGGCATTATGGTGATATTCCTCTGTCTGTCCCTGGAGCAGCCAAGCATCCTTTATGTCCCTCGAGTCAAGGAACAACCAGCACGCACACACAACAAACCCCCCGCCCCACTCTCCATGCTTAGCCCCTCCCTGCTTGGCCATCTCTAGCAAGTGATTGGCTGACGTGCGGGGGAGAGGTTGATGGCGATTGGATGGGTGATGGAGCGAAACCTTGCTTTCCTATGCATCAGTGCTCTCCAGGAAAAGACCAGGGTTGGAGAGAGAGAGGGGACAAAGATGATGATGTGGGAAATAAAAATGATCTGAGGGTTGGAGGGGGAGGGACGTAAATGAAGAAGAGGGAGAAAGAGATAAAAATGAAGAGGTAAAAGATGAAAGGGGTTCAAAATTAGCTACAATACACAGCTGTCTATGAATAGCATCCTTAAGAGATCATTGCTTTGTTACTATTAACATTAAGTCTTATAAAGAGAAAAGATTCTGCTGAAAAATTTACAATGAATCTGATGTCCACAGTGCAGAGGAACACAGTCTTGACTTCAGGGAAATTGCAGTTTATAACAGATGGAGCTTATTAGCATACAGCATGGTGGTGTATTTATTTATCTAATGTGTGTGTTTGTATGTGGAGTGCAGCGTTCATAAGGAAAATCATTATTGGTGAACCTGATGGTGTTGCCCAGTAATGTATATCACTTGGTCTGTGCAAGTGTGTTAGATCATGTTATTTATCATGTATTTTTAATAACACTGTTAGTTTTTTAAAGCCTTTGAGGCGAGATGATATAAATAACACAATATTTTGTCCTTGACCAGTATTTGCATGCATTGTGGAATTTTGGGGCTTTGAGCTAAAACTTGTTCTTTATCAGTAAAATTTTATTCAGAAAATTCTGATTACATGACACAGTTTTTGACACAGAAATAACTCCATTAAAACAGTCAGAACATTTTTATATGCAATGAAATAAGAACTGCGGTGTCCAAAGGTTATTATTCAGAGGCATAAAAGCACCCCTTCAAAAGTGTGCATGTTTTAATAAGTAAATAAACTTAATTAAAAAACTCTGGTTGATGGGACTGATGTGGTGTTTGGAGAATCAAACTTTTCCGAGTGTTCTCCACCAACCCCTTTTTGGATTTAATTGTCTTGTTATTTGCAGCCGCAGGAAATATTGCTGGGCCAAACAGATATCATTATGTTGATATCCTGTGACAGGAGGATGCAAGCTGTGCTCTTTCTAAAACCAACACAGCCAGTGTTCCACAGCATGATCCAATTAAGGCTGTCTGCACAAACACACACACGCGTACATACACACAAACTATGCAAAAGGCACGCACAGAGGTCAGGATGCACACATTCACGTGCACATCTGGTTGAACTGCATGCACAGAGACACACACAGGTGCACACAAACATGACACAATCACGCTCAGTACAGATTCCAGCTGTCTCCGTGCAAGACACCACAGGGCTTCTAACTGGCTTTCCTCTCTTTCATCCGATCCCCTCTGTGTGTGTGTGTGTGTGTGTGTGTGTGTGTGTGTGTGTGTGAGAGATAGAGTAAGAGAGTCAGAAGAAATAAGAGGCCATGTCCCAGCAACTTTACCCGAAATATTTTTTTCCAAAATTGCAGTTTTCATGAAGAATTTGGTCCTTTTCTGATATGAGACTAATAACTTTCCAGACCGATAGGAAATGTTAGCTATCCAATCATAAATGAAAGAGAAGAACATCAGAACAAAATAACATTGAGAAGCTGTCATGTAATTGGACAGTCCAGCGGGCACCTTGCAATGTTTCTGTCCATCATAGTAAATACAGAATGAAGTCTCAACTTTACTTGCTAAACCTTAACCATGCTGTACCTTGTCCTGATGCAACCACATGCTACTATACTGCAAACTCTCCTTTTCCCCACAGCGCTACAGCACACGCTTCACTGAGAGCCGTCAGTTGTAAACTGTGATTACACACTTCCAGGACGTGGAAGGTCAGCGCTTGTACGTAATGCATGCCTCCATGCAAATTATGGTTGGTACTTGTCCAATTGCATGCATGTATGCAAATGAGGTGACAGCAACTTGTCTAATCATGTGCCTTTACTGAAGCCAAGTTCAAATAAAGTTCAGCCATCCTGTTGGTTAAGCTGAGATATTAAACACACACCTCATGTGCTATAGAGGTAAGGACATGAACCTGTAGCCGACATTAGAGCCAAATACTAGTTCATCTAGTTTCTTTTCTTCATCCTCTGCTTGTTTGTCAGCTTTTTTGTGAGCTTTTGTTGCACCCATTTGGCCCATTTTATGTCTCTCTGCATACATGTTTGTACATGTGGGTTGATCTCAATCACAAATGAAGCAATAATAAAAAAGTGTAATCTCCTATGATCTTCTGAAAGATTAACAGAGACAAAGCAATGGAGGGAGAGAAAAAACGATACGAAACAAGAGAGAAAAGAAGGAAATAGAGTGAGTAAACAGAATTCACTCAAACACACACACAACCACATCCACAAATACACTGAATCAAGTTTAAACTTCCCCACCCTGGCCTCTGCAGGGGAGAATAAAAAAAAAATCCAATGAACTCCAGAGAAAACCACTTCCTCCGCTGCTAAGAAGTGTGTGTATGTATGACTGAGTGAGCATGCCTGCCTGCTCGTCTACCCGCAGAGCACATGGTTAGCATTCAAAGCCCAATTCAATAGGAACCACACAGTGAGCTCAGTACGGGTAGAGATGAGATATTGAGTTCACAGCTGAATTAAACTGAACAGAAACATGTGGATGAGGGGAGAGAAGAGAAGAGGGCTCCCAATCTCTCTCCCTATCCATGTTAAAAAATTAATATATTTTCTACCAGCAAGACAAGGACTGCAAATCGTTTTCATCTAACTCACCATAATATCCATGCTAAATATTATTAGTGCAGCAAGAGATCAGAATCATCCTGACTGACCGGGCAGTTGGCTACTGTTGCAGATTATCTTGGACTTAGAGTCAGAGCATATCTGGGTAACAGGCCAACTATTTACTCTAAGCATGCTTAGTCTGTAAATCCATATGCAGGCCAATAGTGTTTTGGGACACTTTCGTGGTCTTCTACAAAACCCATCCAGATTATAGGCTTTTTTTTTTAATTCCCCTTCTTGCAGGTACATGAACTGTATAAATGTGTGCCAGCTCGCCTGCATGCATAGCTAATCCTGTTTCAGTTATGTTCATGTAAACTACTGCACCTTCAACACAATGCATGTTTATCATGATTTATACACTTGGTTAGGAAATGCAGAGCTTCGATAACCCAAGAGGTATTACTCAAACAAACCCACTGAGTAAGAAAGAAAGTGAACTGGTGGTGAGTGTGTAAAATGAAAGTTCCCATATTTAGATGCAGGATCTGTGCGGGCCCCTGTGCGGCACTATGTGACATGAGCAGAACAGATGAGCTCTGACAGATCAGACAAGAGAGGCAGGTCGATGTTGGTAGAAAGGTTGAAGTTGGCATGGGGCTGAGTCTAGAGACACACAGACACCACTCAGCACTAAAGTAAAGCCTACAGGCTGCCATTGCTGTGTATGAGTTCTGTTTGTAAGTTCATCCAACGTCACAAACCTACATCCTTAGTTTGGGACCACTGGTTGTACATCAAGTCTTGTTGCTATTATTTAAGAAATGGCTTAATATATTATCTTAATTCTGGGCAAGTAATCTAGTACTGCCTTCTGTAGCTTTGATTTGGCCAAATAATTGATTCTTACAGTGTAATCATTGGTCTAAACCATTGTTCAGCCTACGTAAATTAGGCTGCAAGTAACCATAGAAACAATGAGGTTTCTTTATGCTACATTAATGGTTGAACTGACTTGGTTAGCAGAGGTGTAATGTGATTAAGAACATGAAGTACTATGCTTTAGAACAAATTAGTGGTACTTGTACGTGTTTTACTTGAGTATTTCCATTTTATGGAACTATACTTCTACTCCACTCCATGATGATCTTATAGAATATGATGCTTTAGATTAAACTTCCCAACAGTATATACATGAACTCAACCTTAAACATCTACAGCAGTAAAATTCAACATACACATTAATGCAGTGATCCAAAAAAATCACATATGATAGTCAAACATTAACAGTGACCATTTTACTTCTACTGTTGATACTTCATAGTGGATTGTATTAACCATGTGGTAACTCTTCACCTCACTTCAAACTAACTCATCAACCCACATAGACCAGGCTGTCTATCTACACACATACTGCTTTGGGTTCACACTGGTACAACGACTTATCAACAAAACAACTCTTAGCCCTGAAATGACCAATGTTTCTCAAAACATGCTGGCCAAACAAGACAAGTTTGGATTAAAAAACAGGAAATACCCAGTTGAGGTTATGTTAAATAGTTTGAGGAGGCAACAAAAAATCTAAAACTAGCCCTTCTTGTGGAGGCAAGACCACAATTCACAGCATTATGGATGAGCACATGTAGCTATTGCAGAAAAAACAAAACTCAAAAAAAGGATTACAGTACATGATGCCTGGGAGAGAACAAATAGAAACATATGATATGGATAAATACGGCTCAAAGTAGCCAGAATAACTGTGTGAATGTTTGAATGTTTAGGTACACTAGTGCAGATACAAGCACGCTCAGACATAACCACATGTCTATACACGTCCTTCATTCACACATACACGAGGACAAATAATAAATGTTCTGTTGTGGCCTACAGCACACTCCATTATTAGAATGTACCAGATCAGCTAATAAGTAAGCAAGAGATACATTAGTCCTCATTTTTCCAAGAGGACTTTGCACACCTGCACTTTCATGTTACAGTGCAACGGAACGCTTCAGGCAATTTGCTAAATTGACACTTAATTCAACAGCATGTTAATTTTGTTCAGAGTAATTGAAAATGAACAATGAACAATCAGCCATAAATGGCCAGTACAACCTGATTACCTCTGATTCACTGTGAGCAGCTCATAATGTCTTCCTGATTCCAAATAAAATATACAAAGAGACCACTGCAGCTCTAATTTTTTCTGAGTCAGCCTGAGGGATGAAGTTCAAGCGTTTTTGGGCAAACGGCATGTGCACAGGATTTGCCTGGCATGCCAGGATAATTTCCCATTAACACAAATTCAGATTCTGGCAAGTTTGAATAATAGGCCAGGCTCTAAATTGGAAACACTCGCAAACACTTGTAAAAACGTTCATCCCTGCATGACCTATTTGGAAAATGTCAGTTAAAAATTGTGTCAAAATAGCCTAACACTCTTGATACTGTCTAATACTATAAAATATAGGTGACACATCATGCACAAAAAAAATCTAAACATGTATTTTCTGTGTGTTCACTCTTGGCATGGCAACTCAAATGTACTCTGTGCCACGTTATGGCAGCTTTCCTGACACAGATTACACCAAGCTTTTCAATTTAAATCATATTTTCTGTGGGAAAGCTCCAAACACCATTCATTTTAGTTCAAGAGAGATTAGACTGAAATAATCTATGGCCAGGGAACCAGGCCCACATTCATTTGGGATCATCTATGTGCACACCCGAATATAGGCCACTTAACTGTTTATACCCAACACAACTCACCCAGGAGAGAGTGACTTAGTGTATTTTTAGTATGTATGTGTGTCCCGGGGTATTAGGGATGTGAACCCACAAGGTCATGGTTACTAGCTGATGCCACAGAGGAGTTTGAGTCTAATGGGATTCGACGCAGCAGAGCTTTGATGGAACATAACATTTTACTTAAAGTGAGCATGGTACATGGCATACTTGATGTTTCAGCTCTCTTCATACAAGCACATGCAGTATATAAGTTCCACTGTCTCAACCATGGCAAACTGCTCTTTCTGCTATAGCAGTTTTCCCCCCTTTTGAGCACAAAGCTGCTGTTCATGGAGCTCTGATGATTCCCTAAACATGAAAGTCATTGGTTCCAATTTGATGTTGGACAAAAAGGATTAGGTGAAACCCTTATCATATCACTGACACGCAGAGACAGGGATCTTTAGCATGGGCAATAAACAGATCGTGTGTGTGTGTCTAGCTCTGGAAAGAAATTCCTGATTAGGACTGTGTGACAATCAGACCTACCTGATGTTTGACCTGGGCCGTCCAGTTTGGATTCACATTTTGGAAGAGAGCAATCTAAAAAGAAACAAAACGATACATATTAGAGGAAAGAAGTTTTATGAAAGAAATAAAGAGTAAAAGGATTGTCCTTTGACCCACTAAGCAGTACCTCAACCTTCATCATGTTTGAGTGTCAGAAGTTCGAGCTTTGTGATTACAGAGTACAAATGAAAGAGTGAGCAATTGTGGAACAGCTCTTTGATCCGAGTATCTGGATAGTCCCTTGTTGAGATTAAACACCATTAGACATACTGCGCGCAGATGCATATGCACACACATACTGTAAATGCTCACTCACACGCATGTATGATAGGGATGTTCCTAACAACTAATTTCCTTGACATTTAAACAGACTAGTTTACTAGTCTAAAAGTAAGAACACTCACTTAGAAAACAGTCAAAACAAAGCAAAACTGAATCCATGAGGTAAAACTTTGTAAAAAAATATTGCCTTTATTACATCTTAGACTCAACAGTTAACTGGCATTAATAACGGATGCTCGTTTTTATAATGCATCATTTCACGAGGAAGACAACATTTCAGTGCAAATTATGTCAGTATGTTATCTGAATTAATAAAATAAAAATAAGCTAGTATTTCTTGTGCAGATTAGTGAGGCTGGAAACATTTAATTGACTGGTCGACAAATGCACATTGTTCAAACGTAAAGACTGTTCATGATACACTCAACATCTGAGTCAAAATGTTTGTAAAGATCAAAGTTAGAGATCCTTGTGCTCTGTATCTCTCTTCCTTACCCTATCTCACACTCCGTCACAGACACACACACACACACACACATGCAGACTCATGTGTGACTCTCAGCACACCAGCTGATAAGCGAATGAATCATTTAAAGATACCAAGCACAGTACATATCTGTATCTCTAATGCCCGAGGAGTCATCTTCAGGGAGATGAATTGTTAAGAATATTCAACTGGACATTTGAAATACGCCCAGCAGTGCATCTGGTGCTCGGTATTATAAGACTGTAACATTAGAGTTGAGATGAAATTGGGTCCTGTCTGAATTGAAGTACTGGAGTCGGTGACGTCAGTTTCGGCATGACGATCAATTCATAACTGATTAATTATTAACGACGGATTCATTATGGGCGTTTTGATAATCCACAGCTCGAATCTTATTTTCGGCTGAATTCATATGTCGATAAATAGAGCACGATGACAGCATTTCACATTTTTTCTTGAAAGTGCCACACACCGATGACGTTAAACCTGCAAATAAATAAGAATTATAGCCTGCCTCAAATAGGCACTGAATTCTTTATTTGGACTGACATGCATCTTGATCCTGGCAGCAGCAAGTGCCTTTCTGGGTCACTCATCAGTAGGACACTATAGTGGCACGAGATAACAGGGAGGAGAGGCAGGGTTATGACGGATAGGGGCAGCTAAGCTCTTCTTCGCTCTGACTTCTTCTGGCTGCCTTTCTGAAAAGAACAGCCTGGCATATGCTGCTGCCTAACAAGGATTACAGTAAGCACCTGTTCACACGCTGTATGTGTTCATTTTATACAGAGTAGTGTGGATAAAGTGCTTGGTCCAGTGAAGAGTGCTCATCCTTTTAAAGAATTTTCAAGGCCTTACATGTGTTTGGCATCTATTTCTTGCTCGAAAAGGTGTGTATGAATCTTAGGGAAAGAATGTGATAGAAGATAATAATGTTATTAAAATGAGTGTTCAGCTACTCTTCATTTAAAGTGTTAAATCATCTTAACAGAGAGTTGGGATGTATAGTGACCAGATATTGTTTGGAGAAATCATGGTCAGCATATGCTGCCAGGCAGGGATTAGATGGTAACATGCTCATGTGGACAGGGGGAGTCAGTGAAGGAGAGAAGGCAGAAGTAATCTTCTACCAAATAGGGTGAACGAAAGAAACCACCAGGTCAAAGACAAGTGACAGAGCTTTCACTTGGAGCTGTGATCAAGATGAAGCTGTAAGAAAATGCGAAAGGGTTCTCCAAAGGCCATTATCTCAGTACCATCTACCTCTTGAGCATGAAAAAGCTCTTAGAAAATGTTTTTTAACTACTAATAAAACCCTCACATTTGTTCCTGCAGCTTCAATACAGGGTTGACACGAGGAATCAAATGTTCATAAGTGGAAAACAGTGGAATGCCTCTTTAAGTATGATTTGGAAACATGTTGAAACCTGTGATTGCTGTATTAGGAAGGGAGAGAGGAAAAATAAGTAAGGGCCAGTTTCTTCAAAATGAAGTGAAAAAATATGGACTTTATCCCACAGGTTCGTCTTGAAGTGTGAATTATGTAATTAATTTTATTTCATTTGATGTGCACACATTCAGTGTTTTACTGGCAACATGTTTTAGACTGACCTCTACTGTATGTGTGGACGCTACACCAAACAAAATAAACAATTTAGCTACAACAGTACAACAGAATTGGCAGTAATTCCTCTAAAACTGTACCAATTTTAAGGTAGCCGCTCGTGCAAGCCAATACAGTAGGATGGGATGTGAAGTTTGATCCTCAGCCTATTTTTTCTGAAGCCAGAGAGGCCAAGCGGCAGTTTAGCCTCCCTAAGCCAGAGGAGCACTGGGTTGGCACTGTTCACGCGACAGGGATCAGAGACTGCTGCTGTCTTCAAAGCAAAGAGAATGTTACACAGTGTGTGTGTGTGTGTGTGTGCGCGTGCGTGTGTGTGTGTGTGTGTGTGTTTGTGAGAGGAAAAAGAGACTACACAGTTCCTGTTGGACAGACTGAGCACAGCTGTTGACAGAAGACAAGCAGTCTCAGGCAGCATACAAGCTGACACATATATGCAAACACAGACTGCAGGCTGTGCTTTGGTTTTACCAAAGCTGAGTCCATGTTCTGCTTTCTTCAAAGTTTTTATTTTCATACTGACTGAAGGAAGACCTTGGCCTGTCTGCTGTAACAGCAAAACATACCATTAGTGCAGAGAAGTGTAGTGTAGCTCATGCATCTGGTATGTGAAATGGGAAGGATTCAGTTGAACATGAGTGAGTGTGTGTGAAAGAGAATATGAATTATTTAAATTTCTAGCAACACTATCAACCTCATTAAAAATGGATAGCAAAAACACCCGAAAACTAAACAAAACGACAAAAGTATGAAACACAACACAATTGATAAGGAAATCCGGTGATCCATTCTTGCACACTCTACAAGAGGAGCTTGTGGCTCATTCACTAACCAATTTCGTGAATGAAATAGAAAAAAAGCACAGATCCCGACACTCGACTTACTGACACTGCACCTATCTCTCAGGAGGAAGTTCTTTAAAAAAAACTACGTGTCTCAGAACTCATGGGCGGGCATGGCCTCATGAGTCTGTGGCTGCTTTTTCAAAGTGCTATTCCTGAAAAAAGGAGGCACAAAGCATTGCGGGAGGCTTCAGATACCAGATCCAGATGCTTCCTTCGGTTTAAGCTGCAGGGAAAGGGAGAGGAGAAAGAGGAGGAACTGTGAAAGAACGAGGGGATTGAAACATCTGCAGTAGGGTCATTAGGGGAGAGGAGAAAGGTCGAAGAAGGAAGAATCAGGCATGTGGAGGAAGCATGTTGTGAATTTATATGTTTATACAATGGTCTCAAGTGATGCTAAAAACATGTCTATAATGAAAGTTAAAATGATAACTATATTATCATTCACTGCTGCTCCTTACTTCATTTATTGAAACTAAAATATCTTTTGGTTCCACACACATAATAGTGTGAAGTTGCTTTTTTGAGTTATTGGTGAACCAGAGAACCTTGTTTTTGGATCCAAAAAGCTAAACACCTAAAACACTTTGTTGTAATGATTATTTGTATTATTGATTTATCTGCTGACTATTTTCACGATTAATTGATTAACTGTTTTGTGACTAATTCAAATTGCTTCTTTTGTCCAACCAACTGTCCAAAACCTAAAGACTGCTTATTCAACAAAAGAAGACAAAGAAGAGAAATGGATCCTTACATTAAAGAAGCTGGAACCAGCAAATGTTTGAAATTGTTGCAGCTCTACTTGGCTGTTTTTTTTTTTCCTTTAACATGACCATCATTACTTTTGTTAATCTGTCAGGCAAATTTGATCATCTTTGTTTGGATGTCTCATTTATTAAAGGTACAAGACAAGGAAGGCATACATTCTCAAACAGGAGACCAGATATTAGAAGACAAGATTATTTGATTATATGACAACCCTGAGCAGAGGCAAGGTATGAGGTAATGATGGAAGGCTGCGTAGGAGAGTGGTGGAGGAGGGTGATGAGAGGAATGAAAGAGGATAGAATGAGTGGGAGTCTGCAGTTGACTGTTGGAGGTTTCTCTCTTATCAGATGGGGGATTTGCAGGAGACACGCAGACCAGCCCACAGCCCATTTTTATGGCCCGCAATCCTCCTATCCCTTCATCCCTCGTTCATACACTCCATTCCTCCATCCCCCTCTTCCTTGCTTCCAGGGCCTCGGGCGACGTGGGTGGGATGTAATGATTTATACCTCTGTGCATGTGTGTGTGTCGCGTGTGTGTCTGTGAGGTAATGACGCTGTCCCACAGGCTACATTTAGCATCCAACAAACACATTACCAACCTATTGGAATTCCTGATTATCGACATAAAGCTGCCAGCCAATATCTTTCACATATACGGAGGCTCATTCAATGATTGCAACCGATTTCTTTTTTCTCAGAGGTGACCATTTAACTCCTTTGATTAGTTTTAGACTGTATGATAAACACCCCCACATAATTTTATGTCGACGACATAACAAAAAATGGGAATGATCTCTCATAGCATATTGCATAATACTGAAGAATTTGGTATAGATCAGGAAGGTAATATCATTGATCTGCATATTTTCCACTGCAGTGACCAGCTTCGTTAGAGTTCAAACAAACTCGAATATACTGCATATTTTCTCTGTGTTAAAGGTCCACTTTGTAGGATTTAAGCCTTGTATAGACGGAAGGCCAATCAGATTTGTTTCTCAAATCAAATATTTAAGTCATATTGACTGCACTATTATTTGAAAGTGATCAGATTGGGATTTTTGCTTCCAGAAATCACCAGCTTGTCTGCATGGGTTGCTGTGGTAACGACGTAGGCGTCAGCAAGTACGTACGCTGGTGACGCAGTTTTCCACCACAGACGCATGAGAAATGGAAATCCATCATCTCGCCCTCCAAAACAGTCACACTGTCAAGTTGTGGAGCAGATAATTTATTTTAGTGTGACTGTCGATTGTTGTCCTCTGTGTTGTCTTCCATTCTGCTCTGCTAGTAGCAGCATGGATTGTGCTCAGCTCCTCTGATGCACTTCCATGACTCTAGATTTGACGTTATTGCGTGTTGTTGCAAGTGACACAAAAGAAACTATGTAATTCATTATGAGCGGCAAGAGCTTCCAGACAGAGACGCACCTGTAGAAACGCATGTAAAATCTACTGTAGATGTAATCTAGATATGCTCACAAACAGATTGCAACCATGTGAAACCCTTGTCAAACCCTATCCTCCTGTGACTGCTAAAGATGTAAAAAATGTGAGCGGTCTTCTCCTTCCAGGCCACTGTACGACAACATGACAGACTCTGCGGCCTTAAATATAGTGATCTTTTAGGCCATATCAAAACACACAATTTAAATTTTAATATCTTGAAATCCCCTCAACAGCACTTCATAAATTCTATGACTTGACAACAAAATCAAACATCAGGATATTTTTGACCAAATAACTTAATATAGATATAGCAACAATATTGTTGGGATGATTAATGGTACTCTACGGTACTATGGTACAAAATATTAACACAATGAGATTTTTGATAAATAATTATCAGTAATGTCAATATAATGACTAAGTGAGTAAAGGCAAGTATTAGAATACGTAGAACAGTCTGGTAAGTTCAGGAAACAACGTAAATTTACTGTAATGCAACCTCTAACAGCAGGAAACACTTATGCCATATCACAACATAACAATATCAATATCCAAAATCATAGACAATCTACAGTGTAGTCTCATATCGCAATAACTCATATCAGCCTTCAGCTCATTCTAAAGGCAACAAAAACACAATCATTCTTATCAATATTATATCCCAATTCTGCCCTTAAATCCTCCTAAATCCTACATATCAGACCTTAAAAGAAAACAAGGGCTGGGTCCTTGCCTTTGTGTCTTCAAAGTGACCCCTGGCATAGATATACATGACATTTTACAACAATCAATAATTTGTAGAGATGGAGGGGGTTTACATGTCCGTAAAGTGTATTACGACTCTCTCGAAAAGGTCGAGAGTCTCTGATGAGATCGATCAGCATGGTCTGGCTGTAAAATAGGTAATTGCCTCGCTGCGTTACCTTCCTGGTTGTCTTCTCCATAAAACTCTTCAATAAACACTAAAAGTAGAACAGGCTATAGCAAGCATCCCAACAGCTGGTCCATGTTGGGAGCATACAGTAAGGTTTTATATCAGGCCACTCACATACTGTACAATGGCCTGGAATGTTACTAACTGCTTGTTAGCCATGTGACCATTTGTATTTCATGATTTTAAGATGAACAAAATATTTTATGAGAGAAGTAGTTTGTAATAAATCTGATTCAGGTGAGATTGGATTTAGCCATTTTGTAGCAATAACAAAATTATATACACTGTTAAGTCATTTATATATGGCAAATTATTTTTATATGATTTTTATTTTACAGTGTGGTGCCACAGATCACAGCTGCAATGATTTATAGTATGTAATAGCCCTTTTTGCTTATTTGTCACTCTATTTTGAAGGCAAACCACTTCCCGACTCTCAGTTGTGGCCAATGACGACTGTGATGACATCTATGTATTTTTTTTTTGTTGGATTTGAAGAGCATTAGAACAATGCCACTGTTTCATCATGTTACTTTGTGTAATGTTAAGACGTACTATTGTATTGGAATGTTGAAGAAGCATTATTATGCTGATCGCAAAAGAATGTGCCTGCGTGTGAACAAAAATACTGACCAATAGAAAGCAAAGAAGCCAAAACAACTTGCAAACAAGCTAATGGAAAGTCCCAGAACAACAAAGCGAAGGCAGAATTAGTTAAACAATTGTTCATGATTTTGTACTGTATCTGTCATTAATAGAATGGTTGTGACTATTTATTATATACTAGTAGTATAGAACTTCTATAACTTCAGATTTCTATGTCTGTTAAACTAGTCCTGTCTTTCCTCGTTTGGTTAAGTTCAGCATGCAAGCCCAGGGCGATTTAGCAGTGCAGGCAATGCCAATCCAAGCTTATAGTCTTTAACTCTGACCAACTGCCAATTAGGCTACCCCTGGATGAAACCGAAAGGTTTCAGCCTCATGGAGAGCAGAGTAGCCTACATTTTGCAGGGTGTGCTCCACCCAAGCCTCAGCTCTATAATTTGATGAGTGAAGGCTTGTTTGTCCCTCTAAGTATGTCATGTCCTCTCTTTCCAAGTCTCACTCTCTCTTCCCTCTATCTATATATTCTATCTATATATTTTCATCTACTTTACCTTTCTTGACTCTGCTTTTCTCCTCTCTCAGTAAACATTTGTCTTTGCCTTCCCATCCACCCCTCTCTATCTATCTGTACTGTTTACCATACATTACACACTGTAAGATGCAAACTGCATGGCCTGTTGGAAGTCCTCTTCCTCATCTACATGATTATATAAGATTTCTGCTTGAGTATGCAAGATAACATTAGGTCGTTATGCTTTCATCGACAATGACTGTGCTGGAAGAAAATGAAGAATCACTGCTCAGTGATTTGGCTCTCATTACAGACTAGACTGGCACAGGTCACTGGGTTCAATTTGGGTACAGAGGGAAATGGCTCACTGCGTTGTCAATACTGACACTGCCGTTGTTAATGCTGATGTCTTTTTTTCACACTCGATGCAAGTACACTGAATGAGAAGCTACTAAATATAACATGCATAAAGGGTTGCAACAAACATTACTAGTGTTTATTTAGAGTAATTGGGGACATTTTTTGTTTCAATTTGCTTTTAGTGTACATTTTTAGGCCAACTACAAAATCAAATCTGAATAAAAGCATAGGGGGTTTCCACCCAGTCTATGCATGCGAGTCTCATAATTATTTTCAACAGAACTACAATGACAAAGCAGAGGTAATCACTTATGCTGTTACTGCCTATCAATTATTCTCCTGGTATAAAAAAAAATCTATTATTTAACATTGCAGGCCACCAAGACACTCATACATGTATAGCTGAAAGCCTGTGTGCATTAGTAATGGACGGAATAGGAGCCTGTTTGGCACAATAAATAGTAGATCTTTGCAACAACCCTGAGTCCTATACTCCATGGGTGTAATGACTGACGAACAGGTGTAGTTATGACTGAGGATACGGCTCTTACGCAAGTTGTTTTAACAGTTATTTAATCTTATTCCAGCATACAGTACATCTGGTTGCTTTATATAAATTGAGTTTCACAGTGAAGTTCTGCACAATAATGTTATTGCACAGGCCCACTAACTTCATTACATGTCACTCAAGGGACTATCTATGAATTAATCTATTTTAAAATGTAGTATTGTGCAAATGCTATTTTTGGTTTTGTAATGATGGCTCTCTCCATAGAGCTCCAATGTTTGACATCGATTCACAAAAAGATGTAATGCATCATTCTATGCCAGCATGATTTAAGCTCATGTGGAGCTAATGGCTCTGTCATGAAGCCATTAGAAAGAGACGAAAGCACTGCATTGCAAAGGTTTACTGCACATTAAGGTATGCTGACCCATCAAATATGGTACAGTAGCTATGCCTTTAAGACACTATCAGCACTAAGAATAAGAAAGAAAATAAGAAAAATAAAAGGTGGCCCTGTAAATTGGTCTTGGTTTCAGCGATTATCAAGTTCCACTCTGTTTGATGGACTGATGGAGTGATTCACTTTGCTCGTGACAGAACAGTTATGTCATCATCCAATTTAAACACGGGACACTGATATTAACGCTTTTGATGACACCAGAATGTGACATGATAGGACTGTGCTGTGTATGAAGTTCTTAAAGGGGACAGACCCAGATAAGCATACCATAACATTTCTTGGTCATGTGCATGCAAAATTGCTGTGTTTAAAAGTTGTACAAGTCAAGTCGGATAAAAGATAAAGCCAAGGCTCTAATTTATTGGGGAGTTCAGTAATGTGTTTGCTCTTCATTATGATTTAACCGCAGACATACAATAGGGTAGTATAGAATAAAACATTGGTTTTGGGAAAAAGATATTGATAGACAGTGAATCAAACCCTGACACAAAACATTAACACATCACCCAAATATTCAAGCTACTTGAATTCACGCTGTCCATGCCAGTGCTGCTGAAAGGTATTTGACAACAGCATCTTCCAGACTAATCCCAATGCAATTCTTGACTCTACCACAACTAGGCAAACCTCTAGTTATGAGCAACTTGCCTTGATTACAAATTACCCAAGATTTCAGCAGTTCACAGGGGACATGTTGCTGAGCCTGCGTGGGCTTGCAGCAATCAGCAGTATGTTATTGGACTGAGATGCCTCACTTTGAAGAATGCTTGAATATAGTCCAAATAAAAAAACCCAGGCAGAAAATGGGTACTTTGATCAACTGTATTCAAAACAGAATTGGATATTATTTGTCTAATAGTGAACTGATTATGCTGTTTATAAACACCTAAATATAGTAATGTTATGTTATGTGTTTCCCATGCTTAAAAAGGTTTGTTATGCAATCACTTGGAAAGCTGGAAAGATCTTCACTGGCCTCACGATTCGATTACGATTCAGCTGCCAACAATTTGAATGTAAAATGATTCTCGATGCATCACGATGCACTTTGATGCATCTCAGTGTATAGCAACCTCAATGATCTATATTACTGCACATGGCTACTTTTTCATTATTTAAATTCCCCTTTTATTCAGAAAGTCTTTCCAATAATCAGACTACAGCAGTCTACAAAATAAAAGCTGCATCTTTTCAATACATAAACATTACAAAAACAAAACATTTATCCATCTGCAGTGCCTCACACGTTTGTCTACAATACTATTGTTTTAACATGGCGGCTTTAAGATATGGCATCTATTGACTCTGCTGCACCCCCCAAGATGTCCGTTTTTTTTTTATCACTCGGAGATGATCTCTGCCTCCCTCCGACATATTTCCTACATAATGTTAGCCTAATGTCTGCCTACAATTCAAAGCATGGGATCAACATCGCGATGTAACTTTATTGTCCAGCTGAGGCTGAACAGTAAACAGTCAGCATTAGCTGTAGACTCTAGATTATGCTCTGTCTGTGCATCAATTCAGAACCTTTACGTCTGCATCGCAATGCATCTTATAACTGAGAAATTTCCACACCTCTAAAAGATATACCTAGACAGCTGAGCATGACACTATAGAAAAGGCTTAAAGACATTTCTTTTTTCAAAATGTTCAAGAATACAGTAGAATTTTCCTCATCTTTGACCTGTTGCAACAATTCCAGGATTGGACTTATGTCATGGCATGAGCAACCTGGGAGAGTGACTCAGCAGCTGAGCTGTGATCCACAGCATCAGTGTGGGACTCAGAGATGGAGCTCCATCTGCTCACGGAATATAATCAAGCAAAGAGGAACATCAAGTATTTTCAAGGGCCAATGATAATATTATCCATTCAGGTGACGAACTAGTGCAGGATCAAAAAGTAGGACTTGGAAACTCTTGGTGCTATGATGAAAATCTCAGTTTAATCATCCAAACAATCAGTGAGCTTAGTAGCTGCAAACTCACAATCGGCCATCCAGCCAATCAGTTAAGTTAGCGTCTCACTAAGTCAGCCTCTCAGCCTGTGATCCAGCCACTCAGGCAGCCAGTCAGTCACTTTCTTGTGGAGGAGAAGAAACAGCCATATTCTAGCCCTCACTGACTATCTAGGGCACCAAAGTGCATCCAGAGCCCCAGAAAAACAAACCACACTCACACATACACAGAGCCCCAGAAATAAAGTGCTTGGGATCAACTAGGATGAGCAGCTGTGTGCCAAGATTTCAACATGCAACAAGCTGGCAGCAATTAGGGAGCCTGCTGGAGAGGCTACAGGGAGCGGGATGGCCATTACTGCTGGTCCTTCACACTTAAACTACAATAAAGACTAGGATACACATGTATAAGCCAATGTATGACTGACATATCATACCATGTTTGGACAAATTGCAGATGTGTGCGTAAATGTGATTGTTCATACTTTAAACAGAGTAAAGAAATCAATGACACAGATAAAATGTTTTCAGTGTTAGACTTGAATAACTGAATAAGATCAATAACATGTTTGAATGAACTGAATAAATGACATGAAGTGATGAGAATATTATCAGTTTGCTACATAAGTGAACAAATGAGGGAGAGTACAGTCCAATTTAAAAGCACATTGAGCGCAATGAATGAATGAATTCATTGATATGTAGTGGCTTGTATTTTTCCATCTTTGTGTGCCATTAGAGAGAGTAATATGAAAGCTAACACATTAATTAAACAAGATGACTAGAAACATTTTAGACAATTAGCTGGGGACGTGCAGCTATATTTGACATTATTCACTCAGCATTTAGTTCTGTTCTCCATTTTAACTACACATAAACCTTTTTTTCCATACTTGCTCTTCATCACAGTCTCTTATAAAAGTTTCCTGAGGCCATAACCTATTTCTGTCTCCATCATGAATACTGTATGAACTGCATTTGCCGCTATATAAACATCCAAGCAGTCCAACTTCTCAGTGAGCCAACTTTCCAGCCTGATACAACACAGCTATAGGAAAATACATTGGCAGGCATCCAACCAACCGTAAGAGAGACCGTAGCATTTGAATACAATCCATTTTGACAACATTCCTAACCGTCTGACTGGCAGAGGCATTTTCTGAAAGAAAGTGAATTACAGACTGTTTAAAAATGAGAAGTTTACCTGAGTATGTGTGTGTACATGCAAGCACTGCTGAATGTATTGATTCATATGCACTTAGGTGGATGTGTGCAAATGTTGTCTGTGTGTTCCTGCATGTGTGCAATATGGGGAGATGGTGAACAGCAGACCCCAAGGCACCAGGTGTCACAGAGAGAAACAGCTGAGAGAGAGAAAGACAGCTGCTTCTTCTGGTGTGTATCAGAGGTGGTCTCGCTCTAATGGTGGCAACATCTTTCCAAACACTGGACTTTTGCTATAAAGTTTAACTTTCCAAAAGCTGCAATAGCACTCCCAGCCCTCCTAATGCCTGTGTCAGATTGAGTTAAAGAGGTATTTTATAAAGTAAGAAAAAGTGGTGGCTAGATTGTGTGTATATATCCAGGAAAGTGTAAGCCAGGATAAGAAAAACACTATCAACACACAATGATGAAAAGTTTCAGCTCTCAAACTTGCCATATACAATGTTTTAAAACTCTTAGAGATGCATATTATACAGATTTAAACAGCCAAAATAAACATTATGTTGATGGGGAAAGACATGTACCAATATCACAGCTAAAAGGAATAAGATATTCACCATCATTTTACAAAGTCAGTATGTGACCGGTAAATCATTACCATTAGGGTAATAATGATCAAATAATGTAATGACAGCTTGCACCCACAACTATACATTAGATAATTATGTTCCTGGCAAGAATATCACAAAAAAATTACATAACAAAGTCCCCCAATGTTATTACTTGGCAGATATCAAGCACCAGTTCAGCCTCCTAAAGGGTGTTTATGTTTTGGATGCAGAGTGATAAGGTAGGCAGGCCTATCCCTATTTGCGAGGTTGATGCCATCATATCAGACAGGCCCAGTGCGTTGAGTGCAACCTATTGCCCATACGTGCGTCCATGGCCTAGCCTCTATCGTGCATCACATCTGAGAGACCTTGGTTCAAAGTGATGCATGGTCCCAGGAGATTGTTTAATCTACACGCGCCTGAAGACAGACATTTAATTCAAAAAATGTTCGACCCACATTCAAAGGTTCGTGATGGATACAGCCTGCGCCGTCGTAATACTTGTACAGCCTGAGAGACAGACTGTGGTCGAGCTGTAACCATCCACACCTCTTAGCCCACTTAGACCAACCCAAAATGGGGTCACTGCCTAATAATCAAAGGCACATATTTCAGGAGGTGTTATTCGAGCTGTTGTCATCAAAGGCTGCGGAATGACAAGTCAGTGCACAAAAATGTATTCAATAACTACAAGCTGTGCGCATCTCTCCAGCACGTCCGACGCGCAGCACGCATCTCGCCCATGGAAGCCGTCAGTGGTTATTGTCATTTTTGGCAACAATGTGGCAGAACCACCGGTGACCACACCGAAGGCTCTACTGTGGCTCTCCCTGAGCCGGACTCGCCCCTTCCCGACTTACCGGATTTGAAAAACGCCGCTATGTCTGCCGCGTCCTTCGCAGCCTCATCTAGTCCCTCTCCAGCGCTCATGGCTGCGGTCGCTTGTGCAGAAATAGCGATAGATATCCTCAAAGGGTTTTTATTTTGGCAACAGATTTTTATCGGCAAAAGCGGATCCTAAAGCCTTTCATTGAAGCAGATCCGGTCATACAATCTGTGCTCCCTTCATTAAGCGAGAGACCTCCTCCTCCATTTTGGCCGAGAAGGGAAAATCCAGGCGACCGATCGGCGGCGCTCCCGAGTTGGGACGTGAGGGCGAGGAGGAGGAGGAGGAGGAGGAGGAGGAAAGGGGGGTGATAGCGGGAGAAGGCGGAGGTAAAAGAGGAGGGGATGAGGACTGAGGGAGGAGGGCTATTCCTTTTCGAGTGGTGGGTGGGGGGTGGGATATCCTGGGATTCCGTTTCGGGGGGTTTTGGTGCATTGTGCGCCACCCAAATTTAGTGTGCGCCACAGCACATCAGCAGCCCCCAGCGTCACTCACTGCGGTGCTGATGCGGGCTGCGTGGGAGTCATTCTTCAGGATTGTATGCCTTAATGGCTCAAACCCAGATGTTATGGGAGATGTCATAACGTCAAAACAACATGCACATCCCCGCTTTTCTCTTACACGTGTAGCAGTACCAGTCCTTATCACAGTTAACCTTATTATAGAGGCCATCACAGCTGAGACCTTGCGAGTTTAATATCCCCATGTGGTCACTGAGTTCTGGTGCTGCATCATTTAGTTTCCTCACAGTTAATGTATGATTTCAAGTTGTTCATAAGGCTAAGACCTCTTTTGCCACTAATGACTAATTAGTATTACGTGTTTTCGGTGGATAACGGGGAGAAAATGACGACGGGGGGCAAGGATTATTTAATTCTATCTTCCTCTCCTAGTGATGAAGATGATGCTACAGTATGAGGTCATTTGCCCCACAAATCTAACCCAGTTCTCTCTGACAGCTGCAGCTCAGTCCTTTGAACGAGGAGCAATGCACTGCTGCCATCTAGGGGTTTGTTCACAAATTGCTCTGGAGGGGTCAGCAACTGCGAACGGATCCACATGACACTACCAGTACTGCAATTCATTATGCAGCGTAAGATACACGTTCAAAGAGTATTACATTTACTTCAGTTTGCCTCGTTTAATCCTATGACATGAAAAATAAATAAAGAGCCTAATAAAACAGGGAATAATTAAATAAATGTATTATTAGACCGTCGTTATAGCCTACCTTTTAAGTGGTTTTGGTCTGTGACGTCATCAGTCTAATTGGTGCACCTGTGTTAGAGGCAAGCGCATCTGGTAAATTAGCGATTTATTAAGATAGCGTTAGCTGTGGCTTAGCCCAACTATTTAAGACTTTAAAAAGCAAATCTACTGTTAGCGTTCGGAAATACTATAGCCGTGCAACGACTTAAAACTTAATTATCTCCAACAATTAATTAATAGTTACCTTTGAAAAAAACAAACTACTAAAACAACTAATTAACGCTAGCGCTAATTGGCTAGCTTAAAAGCTATCTGCTATTTTGGAGCTAACATGGGCAAGAACTTGTTTTTGTAAGCAGTCACTTACCTTGACGAGTAGGTTGTTTGTTTGTTTTAGAGGAGTACACAAATAGCATGCATTTGTAGAAAAGCTGATATAAAACAAGTAACTAATAAAAACAAACACTTTCCTGGACCGAATTTCTTCTGTGACACAACTTGAGCTGTCCCATGGCGTTCATTAGTGGTCCTCTAGCTAGATAAATCTGTCTTTCTGTTCGTAGCCAACTTTAAACTCTAGAGGTTTTAGTATTTTCAGACACTTCTATGAAAGAAAAAAAGCCAATAAATAAATGAGGCTCTCTCTATACATTTCTTTCGGGGCCAGCCCACCAGCTACCCCTTTGACAAACGTGTCGCTACCATGGAAACAGCTAACACACACGATCACTGCTGGTGGCAAAAACGTGTTTCGTGGAAGCCGCTCAGACACAAAAACAGATACCAGAAAGTTGCTCCCCTAAACTGGAAAAGACGCCTTACTCGACGTGGACGAAGCTGCACATTCAAAGTTCGGTTGCAGAGGAGGCAATTCTGTGAAGGAATGTTTGAGCCATGTCCGTCAGCTCTAGACTCACCAAAGTCAGCTACAGGAGCAGACCCACCCAGTCCTCTGTCCCCGTGGAGTCACTCAAGGAGATCCAGGTTTGAACTCAAACGCTTTTAACCTAGTTGTGATAATCATGACAATGTGGCTTTTTTAACATGGGTCTATAAGAGTTTTCTCAGTGTCCCTCCCATCCAAAGGGAATTGAGACCCTGAATTTTATGCCCAGGAGTATCTACTATTCCTGTGTGGCCTGAGTGTGGTAGCCTCTTTTAGTCCACTATATCAGTCCATCATCTTTTATTCTTTTAATTTCATCCTTTGGTTTGGTTCTGTGTACACATCTGCTTATTTGCATATGGTTATTATGATTGGTTTGATATTTGTACAAAGGCACTATAATGCCGATGGGATTAATTTGTTAATTTATGTGTGGATTGTTGTAACTTCATTGAGATGGATTTGCATTCATTCAACAAGCATATTTGCATTTTTACAGTACACACAAAATCAGATCTTGCTTTCTTTCTCATGACATGCATACGATTAAGGGTGTTCTGCTCTGGAGGTCACCAGTCGCTGGAGGCAATATCAGCCGATACCAATCACAGATTAAAATGTTGTTTCTTTACTTTTTTATTATCATGTATACTTGATTGTTTGTAGTGGCATAGTAAAAATGCCTTTAAAATGTCACAGTGATAATTATAGGTCACAGAATTTTTTAATTTAGTAACACAGACTTTGGAAAATATTCTGTTTCTCAGTCCTGCTGTGTATTTAGCTCTGCTGTAAGCTAGCTCCCTCAGCCAAATGCAGTCTGCTGCTTTCAAGCTGCGAACAGCTAACTAGTGCTACTCCTGCCAATTTTCAATACGGATTTGCAGTGCCCTCTTGGTTCAGCCAGCGTTACATGTGCAACACATTCTGCCAGCCAGTCATCTGTGACAGAGGGGATGGATGGACCGTTAAACCGTTAAACCAGGAGCATTTCAGAATTGTCATATGTTTCGTAGTAGGTCTCATGCTAAGTAGACAGCCAGGTTTTTCACACTACACTTAGCCCGGGGCTAAAAGCGTTCTAAGAAACTCATTAACCCCAGGCAAGAAAGCTTTCACACTGGCATGATCCCAGCACATTCCAAGGTGAACCCACCGTGACTTTAGCCCTGGGCTTGCTGGCCCTACCCAAATCGCAGGATTAACCTAGAGTTTACTGGGTTATCCCTTGAAAATCAACTAAACATGAGGCGCAATGGTGCAAGTATGAGGACAGCTTTGGACTTTGGACTTTGGACTTACTATAGTAACAGCATGAGAACACGCACTCTATTTGTCAGCGCTCCATTCCGTTTGTCATTTGCTAAGCGATAGTCTGTTTGTTCCAAACACATTATGTCATCCCTGACCAGGGGGAAGTAGGACACCATTCGTCTCGAGCCCAGTGTAGATAAACTGCCTTGTGTGTTTATCTAATCTGCTCTTCTGAACGGCCTTTTTAGAGACAACCATCAAACTATTTAGAGCGAATATCAACTGATAACAGTGGCCGACCAATCTCTCAACCAGTCAGATTTAGCATTTTATCTTTGTGCAGTTAAAAACATTTAAATAAATAATAAAAAAAACACTGGGAACACTAGAAATAATAGGTTAAAGATACATTGTGGTTTTCTAAAGTGATCAAAGTTCTAATCTTATATCCCTTGGGTGCACCGGGGGTTCTCAATATTTTTTCATTCATTTATTAATTGACATTGGCTTTACTTTACCATAGGCAGTTATTTTGCACATCTAGGTGTAGCTAAGTCACACTGCGATAATATGAGTTGAGAGACCTTGAAACCTTGAAACCTTACATCAGAACTCCCCTTTCTCTCATAAGAAAAAAAAGTGATGGAATTAATCTGCACCTCATTTTCAACTCAAGAGCCCCTCGAGTCCTTTTGATAATTGCTCTGAGAACCACTACACTATTACTTTCACTGGCCTCTCAGAATTAGTCAAACATAACTGTAGCACAATCTTCTGTGTTGGTTGTATTATGAGCCTCAGTCCACTAGATGGTAGTGTGTTGTTGCTGTAATGTGAGATGAGCTTCAGGAGGTGATCCACAAAAATGTGTTTCACATCAGTGCCTTTATTAATATGGAACCATGCTGTTACCAAAATAGTCATCATTAAAAGTAAGAACTTGTTTCGATCAAGAAATCAGCCTCTTTTACTTTTATGTTTTTCAGTTCACCCAATAACCAATTCCACCATCATGAAAGCCACAATGAAATGTAAGTAACTGGCATATAGATGATATGTAAGGGTTTTTTAGTTTTCATTTGTGAGTGAGTGTGTATGTATATATATATATATGTGTGTATGTACATATGTATGTAAATATACTGTACATATATACACATATATACTATCTTTTCAATGCAACACCAAAGTGAAAGAGGAAATGCTCTCTTTTCCCCCATGCATATTCATTCTTTGTGCTTATGCATTTAATTATGGTACTGATATAGTTTTGCAGTCAGTATTAGAAGAAAATGTGAATAGTACATAAATAAATGAATAATCCTAGTTGATCATGATCTTGACAAATAAAATGAAAGTTTAGTGATTTACAGCAGCTGGTTCCATGTTGTACTTGAAGATATGCGTCATCCTCCCTGTTTAATACAGTATGTACAGGCCTGGTTTTGATGGCATGTTAGTTGATACAAGAGAAAACTTGGGATGAACTGTCCTCCACATGGGACTGACTCAGATTAGCACAGCTAGTCCTACACTGTGTGGATCAAAGAAAACTTCTATAGTATGTGTTAGTCTTCCTTATGTAGTAAATACATTTATACAATAACGGCATTAGTGATAATTTATTGGATTTCATTTTGCAGTTGCCCCCTGTATTGGTTAGATAAACAAAGTCCATTGAGGGAGAAATGCTGTCCTTAGAGCCGTTTCAGCTGCTGAGACATATTGTGCTACAACCTGGCATAGTTTTTAAACCGATTTGTTAAAGCTCTCCAAGTCTTAGTATGAGCATCTTGTGGGAGAATAGTGGATTTCCCTCTGTCTAGTTCCCTCTCTATGTCTTTCTCTTTCAGATCTCACCTCCCCCTCATTTATAATTTACAGTCGCTCTCCTGTTTCACAGCAGCTCAAAACCAGACAGTTCAGCTTAGAAAATCAGTCATGGCATAGTGAAAAATTGATGACCCAACTGCTTTTAAATGCAAAGCTTCGCAATCATTTCTTCAATATCTAACTGTCAGTCAGATCCTCGTGGAGAGAGCTGTGCTTTTCATCTGCCGGACACCTCAGTAAAAGCTAATGGAATTTAATATTAATTGGAGGTTGTGTGTGTGTGTGTGTGTGTGTGTGTGTGTGTGTGTGTGTGTGTGTGTGTGTGTGTGTGTTCACCGGGTGAATGATTGAGGTCTCACTACTAGAGCTGCAACTAATGATGATCTTCTATCTTAAACATTACTATTCATTTAATCTCTAAAATGTACTAAAATGCTTTTTTCAATTTGTTGTTTGGTCCAAAACCAAATTGTAATGTATTCAAATTGTAATGATATACAGTGGAAACAAGCAGCAAATTAACACATTTGAGAAGCTTTTTTTAACGTATTATAGGACAGGTGTGTAGGATTTACTGGAATGTAGTGCTGTGCTTGTAGATTGCAACGAACTGCACAGCCCTCGTCTCACCCTCCCTTGCAGTGGCCATTTAAAATGCAAAAAATGTAAGAAGCATGTTCCATTTCTGCCCTTATATTCCCCTAAACCCTACACACTGGATGTTTTATATTCATTATTTTAGGCAAACCATTAGCAGAAACTAGAATGCTGAGTAAATCAGCAATGCTATCATGACATTTTATATCATACTACGACCACGTTGGAATAAAAAGCACGATACTAATGCCTGTCAGATATCACCACTGTATTCTGACTTATGAAGCTGTTATTACAGTCACTATATGACTATTATCAGTCAGTTAGCATACAATGGTAATGCATACAGTATCCAAGGTTTTAAGTATGTGAAACCTAGTGACCTTTTAAGAGGTTGACTTATTTCTTGAGGTCCTTTTTTAAATTCACTGTTCACAGCATGTTTTATTTGTTAATTTGTGTGTATGTTTTGAAGAGGTTATGTCTGACAATAGTACTCTGTATTCCAATATATCATCAACCCTTCCACCCCCACTCTCATCCCCCTCACTGTCTCTCCATCCCATTGTTGTAATAGAATTGTAAGGTGAGAGCAGGACCTTGATAATTACCTTGCAGACAGATGGTCATCCAACACCGCATTATCTAGTTAGCAGTCCCCTTTTAGGAGCAACACTCTCATAATTTCAGGGCAGTAACCTTTCTCGCATGGCAAATAAGAAGGCTGATTGCTCACATACTGTAGCGAAGCCACTTGTTCTCTGTCTTCTCTTCTTTGTTGGAAGCTGTAATTCTCTAATGCCATGAAAAGCAACGCTAATTAAGATGGCGGATTCACCTGAAAAGAAGTGTCAGGCTGAAAGGCTGACAACGATGCTGCATTTTAAACCAGACTATCAAAACAAGGTAAGGTGACCCAAGAGTTCTGAAGTTACAGACAACTTGGCTTCATGGCTATCTACTTTGGCCAAATGTAATTCATCATTAATGTGTTTTCAGTAAAGGATTCAGTAAACAGCTGGTGTGTTTGTATCAAAAAGAGGCTGGTAGAAAAATATCCAAGAAGGATGAAGGTTTTATTTATGTTTGAAGGCCTGTTTCGAAAATATTTTAGTGTGCTGCTGGTTATGCAGGCTTCTCACAACAACTGATTTTAATCTGAAAAAAATGTCAGTATGGAATATTTATCAGAGAAAGATACTAGTGAAGAAGTTTTTACTTTTTCCTGAATGTACAACGTGCAAAAGACTTTTAAACAGAAATGTTTTGAAAACTCTGTATGTTTCTATATATCATTAAGTTATTCGATAAAAATAACATCAGAGCTGCCTTCTATTTGTAGTTACTGCAGCTTTGAAAAAGCACAAGTCCATGAATTATACATTTGGCACCACTTCTAGTTTATTTAAAATGTCAGTTGTGATATTGCTGGGTTTTAACATCTGTTGGTATCCAAACAGAATGTTAACATGCAAAAAAGTGAGAATTTGTGCACTAAATAGGTAGAGATGGTCAGATGAGTTTCTCCGTGTTTTTGTTGCATTTTGTGGGTTTTGCTTTTGCCATGCTGTATCATCAGATATCAGAAAAGACAGAAAATTGCTGTGAGCTGTGTGATGGCTGCTGATGCAGAAATGTATTGTAATACGTTTTATACTTAAATGAGGAACAAGTTTCTCAATCATTCACAAGGAATATTGTAGAATGAATCATATTTGTTGTAGGACAAATTGGAATTTTGTACTTTTGGCCACTAATATTGGCCTGTTGCATTGTTTGCACAATTCACATGGCACCCCTGCATTTTGACTATTACAGTATTTTCAAAGTTGAGTCCATAGCTGCTGATATATATCTACTGATAAGGTGGGTGTCCATGACAAGAACTTGCCTCTAAACACTTATTTTGCATTTGAACAGTTGTAGTCAAAACAGCTATGTTCCAGTTTGCGGTCCTGCTCGAGCAGTGATACATGAGGTGTGTTTCCACTCTCTGTGTTTATGAGTGCACATTCCTGCATGTTAGGGTTTGTGCATACAGAGCTGTTGCTCCTCCTTATATGTTCCTTTGTGTATTTACCTGCTTATTATGCTGTTGATTCACAAGAGCATGTGTAGCAGCTGTCTGTGAAAAGTCATCTGCTGTGGACAGGAATGGCCATTTAACTTAAAGCCCGCATAGCTTCAGTTCACCTGTCTGAGCGGTCACCATTGACAACTTGATAGGGATCATCCCTTCAAGGGTGAGAGAATACAGCTCCCCTGTGCACATGTAGATGAGAAAGTGATATCAGGTTATAGAGAAGATATAGGTAGGTCTGAGTCAGAGAGGCAAGGAGCTGTCATGTCGCAGGTGTTTAGTAAGCAGCTCTGGAAACAGACAGTTTCCAAGGTCATTCAGGTAAGAGAAATCCTACTTTTGTTGTTGTTTTTGTAATTTGAGGGTTCTCTGACATTTTAGTTTATCCATCCGCAGACTTCTCGTATGTATTGCCAACTGGCTCTGTTGGCATCTTTCATTTACCACAGTGTGATTTGAAATTGAAAAACTTTATACAGAACTTCTGTGTTGACTTTGACTGTGTGTGTGGTATTTCTGTTCCCCAGAAGATTTGGATTAAAATAGACTAAATCATTTATTTGAGGTTTGGCAGGGCACTGAAAATATTTTGAATTGCTTTTTTAAATGTTAGATACATTATCAGTTTGCATTCCTGCCAAACTGGCCTGCTGCACACTTTATGTCACAGCTGTTTCTCTTTAATTCCAAAAGCCACTGTTTGTTTCATAGGGATTGTCAGTCTCGCCATAGCTTATCTCAGGATGTGGCTTTGTTTGGTTCTGAAAGCTATTAATGTTGTGGCTGTTGTCTGTCAGTGCTGGATTCTGTGTCTGTGTTATAGCAATAAATAAATGTGGTTCTGTATGTGTGCCTATCTGTCATTGTTGGAGCCTGTTATTGTTGGCCAGTGTATTTTGTGTATTGCAGTCAGCAGTGACTTAGTCTGCTTGTTTGAATAATCTGCTCCATGCTGCATTGTGCATGTATTGTTTGCCTCTGGGCTGAAGGCTGAGTCGGTTGTTCACACGATTTGGAAAAGAGGCAGAGAGAAGGTGTGAGACACCTCGTCACCCAGCAACTGATTGCTTGGCATGCTTTTTTTATGGTAGATCTGTGATGTCATTGTTTGTGTGTGCTTAACATGTGTGTATATCCCCAGAGAACAATGCAGGTGTGATTCATTGTCAGAGTTCTCTAGTGGTTTATTTAAACTTATTTGAAATATGTAAATGAACGACTCTGTTTTTTTTTATCTCTCAAATGCTATTGTTTGTTTGGAGGCATCATTTTTATGTTTCATGACTGGAATTGGAATTCACTGTCTCAGCATTGCAGAGTTTCTCAATTTGGAGTCAAATATGAAGATTTCTAATCTTAAAAGATCACCAGTCTAGAAATTGTCATATCGGTCACAAATGTGTGACCCTCCATGTCTGTTCTCACATTCAATATAAGCTTTACAGGAGTGAAATATAACAGAGCACTGAAACTGATATACAAGTCGCACAGTTTTGTGCAGCAACCGTCCTGTTATCTGTCAAAGTAACCTGTGACTTGCAGCCACTGTTCCTGAGAGTAGTGTGCTCGTGCTCGTCAAATATTTTAAATTAAATATTACCATGACTTGTGAGAAATTTAATGATTCTGGAGATATTTAAGAGGTTCCATACAGCCTTGAAGTGGTTTGAGCTCTTAAGAAAATTTTGTTTGTCTTGTTTCACTTGACAAACTTCAGTTTTGATGTGGTTTGTTCTCTTTCAAAGCTGCTAACGGGCTAATGTGTTGCTGCTCTCACTAACCTTGTTGACATACGCAGCTTGAGAGGTTGTTAGCATGCTCCACCTCACTCTGCTTTGCATGACCAACCCCCCAGGCTCTAACTAACAAGAATCAATACCTTGACTCTTAACCGCCCCGACTCTTAGAATTGTCCATTCTCCCGTTATATCCTCCTCCCTCCTGCGTTTTTCTCTCCTTCTTTCTCAGGTCCTGTTAAAATGTACTTTTATGTTATTTCCTATATTTCCTCCTCCTTCAATTTGTAACCCCTCTGCCTTCCTGTCATCAATTTTCCCTCACTGTGCACATCTATCCTATACTTTAATTTAATTTAACTCCTTTGTCGTTTTTGGGATTCAGTCAGTTTCATCTTTTTCCTCAACTCTCTACATCTACTCACTACACGTGTTTACTTTTGCCCATGTATACAGCTCTTTCTTCCTCCAGTGCTTCATGTCTATCTTATCATCCATAAAATCTTTTGGATTTGGCATCTTTCCTCTTTATGTTCCTTTTCAAGGCTTTATTCAGGGTTCTATCTGATCCGTCCCTCAAAACCTGTCACATCTGTTCTCTCCTATCTGATTCTCCATATAATCCATGGGGACTCACCCAGGGTACATGCATGTACAATATGTCCCATGCTCCATGTAGACTATAGATTTAATCAGCCTGTTTCATTTGGCAAGAAAAATAGATGTTTGAGGGTTACACAACAGTGAAATCTCTGTTCCATGAAGTACAGAAAACCACATAGATGTGTACACAAGAGAAAAGGGAGAACATGATTAGAGAGACACTTGATCACTTAATATGTCATCCTCAATGTTAAAGTTTAATCCAGTTGTTAACGATTGTCTAAACAGTTTGATATATAAAAGAGCTGGCACTCAAATGTTTTATTTTTGGCATGGCCAGTCACAGCAGGATGTTTCCTGCTTTGTTGTAGAAGAGGGGCTTTTAAAAGATGGTCTCACCACAATGACGTCAATGCAAAAAAGTATTTTAAGCCAGAAATAGCTATTCCTGTCGTGCCCTGTTTAAATTCCAGACAGACAAAGGGAAAGGTAAATGAAAGAATTTGAATGCACCCTGCAGCTGGCGCACCAAGCCAACACCAGGTCTCATGTTATTTATTGGCTAACCTTGTTCCTGTGTTACTGAGCAATGTAACCTGGCAACCCACTGTGGTTGATGTTACTGTCCCATCATCCAAAATACAAGCCACTGCCTGTTGCACACTGGCTGTGTTGTTGTCGAAATCTTTTCTAAGAACCTGAATTTTTCAGACTTTGGATGGTAATGGAGTTGTACAATTTTAAATCTTGAAGGAATACTGAGTTCTGTTTTGGATTTTTTTCTTCCATCTTTTCTATCTTGTATGGAGCTACAGTGTAAAAGAAGAAGACTACCATGTTTTGACAGGATACAGAGGGTTATTCATGTTAACTATTTTTTCACTTATTTTACTGCTAATTCATTGAAACCTTTGGTTCTTTGAGTGGACTAAATGATGTCTGAGAAAAAGTGGAGGACCACAGGGGATATTAAATCATCTGTCATTAACAACAGCCTCATCAGTACACACTCACAAGTATGTAAAATATGGTTGAATGACTTTGTGCTCTGTTCGGTCATGTGATGGCTTTAATCGGTATGTGCTCCTTTCGTGCAAAAATGAAAATGCAATATTTTTTTGTCTACTGTGAGTCAACAAGAAACTCAGCTGAAATCAGCTTTGTTTATGTCAATTAAGAATTTTAAATGAAATCTTATTCAGCACTTGTTTAATAATAAATTCATATGTATGGCAAGTAATAGAATCTGAATATTAATTAAAATTGTCTGTACATTTTGTTTAGCAAAAGTTGAAAGAGGAACGTGAAGCTAAGCGGGCCCAGCTGGATGGAAGACATGACTACATCCTCAGCATTGTGGCTTCATGCCTGGGACTGGAGAAAGCGGATGTGGAAGATGCGGTACTGGAGGGGAATCAGGTACCCTGTATTTATACATTTTCACACAGAAGTGTTTGCTTTCTTTGTAAAAAAAAAACCCCAGCAGCCTGACTTACTTTAGCAAAAGGTGTGGCAGCATTTGAATTACATTATGAACTTGTGTTTTTGCTGACACAAAATTACTGCCACATCTATGTTCTTTTAGTTATTTCAGTTTTCCTGGGAGAAGAAGTGGTTTGGTGTAATTTATTTGGGTCAAGGGAAGTGATTTAAGTGCAGAGTTTGATCTTTATCATTTGGGAGACACTGTGTAGTCTGATTGTGCTGAAAGTTTTCCTGTCATCCTTCTCAGATTGATCGCATGGAGCAATTCTTTGTGGCTGAGGGTCTTCCACACCTCATGTTCTACCATCAGGACACTCAGCCAAGTGAAACAGGTAACGTGAAAACGTACACTCGCTGTGTCAAAAATGTATGTTATGTGTGGACTTAATCTAATTGTTGTCAACACATTAAATGTATGTTTTGCTCCTGTAAAAATGTAATAAAAATCTTCAGTCACGCTTCAATCAGCATTCATGGCAGCAAGTGATAAAGTCCAAAATTAATTAGAATTAGATTCAAATGCAAATAAAGCTAGTTTTGATGATGAGTGTTGTTTCTCTGTCCAATTCTCTGTTTCAGCAGCAGCCGCAGCCTCTGCACCCTCCCAGCTTATTGCCCAGCAGCCTGGTCGCAGCAAGAAGTCTAAAGTGTTTGTGACAGACGGGAAGGATGTGGCACTGACCGGAGTGTGTGTCTTCTTCACCAGAGCCAACACCTCTAAGACAATCACCTGTGAGAACATTCACAGAGTGAGTCACTTTTAAAAGTGTCATTTTTGGAAGCATGAAGTCATGACTTTCAGGGTAGTGAAGGTCGGTCAATCATATGAAATAAAAACTGTTTAACTAATTTCACCATCATTACACCATTTGACAAGGGATGCTCTTAACCAGCCATGCTGCTGAGAGGCCAAATGTGGGAATAATATCAGCCATATGCATTTCAAAACATAAAGAACTTGAAAGAAAGATTGTTTAACTGTATGGCTTTCGGTCATGTAGTTCACTTGCATGACAAATTAAAACAGGCTGATTTTGGAATGTCAAAAGGATGCTTTATTCCTTTTCCTTTGTGATAAATTGTTTCCTGTAACTAAGACAGCTTCTTTCTATCCAGAGCTTTTGAGACAAAAGAAGGTTCGACAAATGCACTCTGATACCAGTAGCAGTTCTGGCTATTGATTTTTGCTGATCACCTGCTGTCAACAGGAAAGCTAATCACCACCTCTGATAAAAGGGCATGTTTGCCAACAAGCCATTCACAGCAAGAGGGGGAAGGAAGACAACTTTAGTGTGTGTGTGTGTGTGTGTGTGTGTGTGTGTGTGTGTGTGTGTGTGTGTGTGTGTGTGTGTGTGTGTGTTACTCGACTATGTGAGTGTACCTGCAGTGCCAGAGAGCAGTGTATAAGTACCACTGCAATTTAAAAAAGATAAATAAATAAATTCTTTAATGGAAAATAGTAATCATAACATTAAAAATAAACATAAATAAATGCTAAATAAGCAGTATTCAAGATAATCTTTGACAAATTTAATGAAAATCTTGCAAGGTATTGTTTTATGTTTTTTGTCCTGTTGAAGATAGTCTACATTAGCTGTGGTACAATTTAAGCATTAAAAATTGGGACGTAATTATGCTAAAAATGTATGAGACACTGATAAAACCTTTCCCCCCATCTGGTCTGGGCTCCACTCAAGGTAATTTTTCTTCAGTATATAATATATGTTTGGTGGCATGGACTTGACCTCATACTTTTCCAAGGTTCTACAAATTGGACATGACTGCACCGACACTGACACATGCAGTTTTGAGTGCAGTCTCCTTTCAGGAACCTTCTACCCAGGAGTGACAGCAGTCAGCCTTGTCTGGAAATACAGTAGTCCTAATATCCCCAAAAGGGAGCTACAGAGATATTACAACCATAATCCTGGTTTGCTGATAGTATAAGTGGGACATCACACCAGTCCACACTCCTTGAGTTAAGCGAGGAATTGGTAGACTAAGTCGAATGACTCGGAGTCCTTTATTTAGGGGGAAGATGACCCTCCACTGGACAACAGCATCACAACTGCCAGCCAATTGTGGCAGGCGTAATGAAATTAGGCCTACACAGTGGGCATACTGGTCTTAATCATAGGTTTTTAGATTCTAAATGTTGGTGTATGTGTCATGTGTGCACTTTTCTCTCCCTCTAGGACGTGAATTTCAATATGTTGGACACAACAGAGGGGGGTCTGTTAAAAAGTGTGGAGCAGTTGCTCTCTGAGATCTTCATCCCCACGCTAAGGAAGATGAACCATGGCTGGGGTGAGGCGGCCAGTCCCCAGGCCCAGGCTGTCAAACAGGATTTCATATCATCATTAGAAAGCTTTGTGTCTGTTTTGGCTGGAGCACAGGAGAGTCTGCAAGAAAAGGTAAGAAACAGACACAATTACACATCAAGGATAAGTTTGACTGTTAAGGAGCAAGTTTAATTTTGAGCAGCTGTAAAATGGCAAATGAAGAAACGGCTGTGACTTAACCAAAGAGGTTTTAAACCAAAAGCTAATTTAAATATTTGTGTACTAACCAAATGTCACACCATCGCCATTACTTGGGAACATATATTTTGTTTTGTTTATAAAAAGAAAAATACATAACTATTAATAGAAACAAAGGCTGTTTAAACATCTGTGAACCTTTTATCATTACAGTTGTGTGTTTCATTAAAGCAGTAAGACACTTAAAGATTTTTAGAGCACCAAACTAAGGAAGTTTTGCAGCTCTTGTGACCTGTTTTTACCACAGGCTATTCTTTGTGAGCACACACAGGAACATCCACAAATAAAAACAAATGATACACACTGCAGCAAAAACAAACCATGGCTTGCCTCCAGGTTACCTTGAAAGAGTGTGACGCATTTGACCTGCGGATGCTGAAAGGCCCATCCGACTACATGGCAGCAGCAAACAGCACAGAGACCACAGAAAAGATTGAAGCCTGCATGAAAGTCTGGATCAAACAGATTGAACAGGTGAGACCCGTCAGGTAACAGAAGTTATCTTCAAACCTATCACAGTTATTATTTTACATCAAACCTTTTGTAATGCACTAGTCTCTGTTGTACAGAATGGCTTGTTATTTTGAAACAGATCCAGGTTTGCTTGAAATGCCTTTGAATATGCCAGGTAAAGATGAACAGACAAATATTTGACAGGATATGTGCTTAATATTTCATGGAGCTTTGCAATAAATGCTGCAACTTCATTAGGGAAAAGACTCCAGCACACTGTCCACTTCACTTGCAATTAAGTTTAATAACAACGTTTCGGTCCTAAGACCTTCATCAGGTTATCTTACGAAACAAAGAGGGAGGCTGTCTTAAGTAGTGTTGTGAACTCGCGTGGCCCAATCAGGCCAATCAGACGTCCCTCAATATGCCATCAAACACACCTGGACTAACAAATCTACGCCACTAGATGACAGAAGTTTTAAGTTTTAGCAACTTCATCCTGAAAAGTAGAAGAGCTATATCATACAGTTACTTTATTTATGCTAGCTGAATTAAGTGCCTTGGCAGCACACAATATTAAAATGTTTTGCTATTTTCAATGGGATTTTTTACTTTGAAACATATATCATGTTTTATAGTTGTTTCTAACAACTAAAATATTTAATGATCCAAGTTAATCCAAGTTTAGTTGAGGAGGGATGCAAAACTACCAAAATAAAATGCACAACTGGAATATATGAAATTCAGGGAAAGCAGAAAGAGTAAACAGAGATAGATAGAAAGTACCTCTGTTCACCAGGTTCTAGCTGAGAGTGAGCAGTTGAGAAAGGAGGCTGATGACCTTGGCCCTCGGGCTGAGCTGGACCACTGGAAGAAACGAATGTCCCGCTTCAACTACCTTCTGGACCAGCTGAAGAGCCCGGATGTCAAAGCTGTACTGGGTGTGCTCCTGATGGCCAAATCTAAACTTATAAAGGTCAGATATGGCTTTCTTTGCTGCTTCATGGGACACTATTTTGATTCGGCCAATCTCCTCTCTCCATCATATCATGTTTTTATGCTTCATTTTCTTCAAGATGATATTTTCACAAAAGTCAGTCATTTAAATTTAAAAGCCTGTAATGTTAGTGTGACTCATTTTTACAGTGAATGATAAAATGGTTTGTTGTGTCTAGTCATGGCGGGAACTGGACACCAGGATTACTGATGCAGCCAACGAGGCCAAAGACAATGTCAAGTACCTATACAGTCTGGAGAAGTTTTGTGACCCTCTTTACAACAGTGACCCTGTAAGAAAAATGCTTTCATCTCTTTAAAGATAAAGTGGTCTGCCGCATTAAAAGCAAACCAAATGTATTGTTACTGTATCCATGGTGAACTGTCCTCAGGTTATGAAAATGGCACGTTACACAAACACTGTGTAATGTCCCACATGTGCAAGTGGATGTGATTACATATGTAAGTTGTCCAAACACAAGCTATATTTTCCGTTCACCCCAGGTATCGATGGTGGATGCCATCCCTGGTCTGATTAATGCCATCAGGATGATTCACAGTATTTCCCGCTACTACAACACATCAGAAAAGATTACATCGCTTTTTGTTAAGGTACGGTTGGCTGCTATTCCGCACGACAAAACAATAATACAAAGGATTTAAATGTAATCAAAAATGGGATTCAGCAAAGCTGTTTGCCAGCAGTCTGGATATTGCCCTCATTTGTACCATGCAATCTGTAATTTTCATGTTTTTATGGATGAATATAATTAACCACTGAAACATTTATGTCGACCAAGGGCATTGTTACATTAACCCAGTGTGAAGAACAAAAATTTTGCACAAAAGGATTTGTAAAATTTTCCATTTCTAACATCTCAGTGAACAAATTACTGGCTGGATTTATGACACAGTGGATGTGAACAGCATGCAAATAATCAGGATATTTCATGGACCATATTACAGCACTTAAATAGCCCATTTGACTTTTTAACATCCTTGCTCATAATATTCAATTACTTTAACTAACATGTATGATCTCAAGTTGTTTGGGTCTGCAAAAAATTAAAATGCATATCTTCATTTCACCCTACCCTTCAATATATCCAGGTGACAAACCAGATGATCACAGCCTGCAAGGCGTACATCACTAATAATGGGTCTAATTCAATATGGGACCAGCCTCAGCAAGTTGTAGCTGACAAAATCAAAGCTGCCATCCACCTTAACCAGGTACTACATCCTGCTTATTATACCTCTCTGTTTTTTCTGTTTTTACGTTCTTATCAATTGTGGGGGATTTTGCAACATACTGTAGCTGTATTATTATTTTTTAAATGTAAAGTTTAACATTAGTTTATATTGTTTGGGGAAAATGTCTTTTACACAAGACCTTTGTTAAAATATGTCATTATTTTTTTACCTGAAAGTCAGACATTTGAGTTACATGCCCTTGCCATGATAGAAGAAATATTACGAGGCAAAAGTTATTTTTCAACCAATAATTCTTACCACCGTCGTATGATGGATGGATGACAATAAAAATCACCTGTTCTTCCTGTGTCAAACTGCGTTCTCCAGGAGTACCAGCGGTATTTCCACAAAATGAAGGAGAAGCTGGAACAGACCCCCTCAGAGAGACAGTTTGACTTCAGCGAGATGTACATTTTTGGAAAGTTTGACACATTCCAGCGACGACTCAACAAGATCCTGGAAATGTTCTGCACTATCTCCACCTACTCTGCCCTGCAGGACTCTAAGATAGAGGGGTTGGAGACCATGGCCACCAGGTTTCAAGTGGGTATATTGTTAGATTAGATTGCTGTCAGGACATTTATGATAACACAGAGACACATTCGATTAACTGATTAAATGCCACTGCTAGCCAGCTGAGCTGTATTTCTTCTGCCATTTATTGACGTTATAATATTCAGTGGATGGCAAATGTAAACCTTATCCTCTTCATTGCTAAAGCAGCCTTACATCTCTAATCATAAAACCACAAAATACATTGAGTGTGCAGAATGCTGATAGACTGCAGATTTACATTGAGGTTGACTTTTACTGGAAACGGTGTTATATCGATGTTGAATGACATCAGTTACATTTCTAAAATCTGTATAATTCAATGATGGGGTGATATAGATAAGTAGGAAGAAATATGTCAAAGGAGCAGTTGATATATTTAAACCTGGACCTTATATTTGTAGTTTTGGTTTCAATGCGTTATACTTACCAAAGGTTTTGCAGTTTGTCCAGTAGATCAGCTCAGATAGCAGCCACAACAAGTGCTGCAATTGCTGCAACATAATCCTTTGGGGCAACTCTTAACTATCAATATGACATATACTAAAAGAACTTATTTTTTGGGGGCTGACAGAGGTTGTTAATCTAAGAGTGTGACAACACTATAGAAACCTTCTTTTTTTATTTAGTTGTCTGAAAAAGTGTACAAATATTTGTGCACACAAAATCAAATTGTTCTGCATTGGGTCAAATAATACTTGTTTTTCTTGACTTGCGTGACAATGTCTGATTGTTGCTGAGATGTGTTCTCTTGAGAGGATTTCTGATTTGAAGTATCTATTTGTTTCTGCTTCCTTGGATGTACAGACTACAGAAATGCAGGGAAAATGGGAGGTAATGTCTCACTACAGACCTCAACTTGTAGTGCTGCATGGTCCATTTTCATAGTTGACAGCATGCAGTATTGCATATCATCGAGTAACTATATGACAATACTAACTGCATGCAACATGAACAGAGAACCAACTGCAAAATGTGTTATTGTTAGTTTCTCAATGTATTTGTGTTGTTTAGTTATTTTCTCCAGTGATTTACTGACAAACATTTTGCATGTGGTCCAATGTACCTGCTGTAATTCCATTAGTCATTTCATGGCCCAGTAACCAGACGAAGCTAGTTTAAATTGATTTCAGACCTCTCCTTTTGTAGCAGCTGACAGTTAATTCTGCAATATATACATAATTTATGGTAAGCGTTACGATTTGGTGTTACATTTCCATATTTATTATGCACCGTTTGTCTTTTGCTATTGTAAAACAAGGATTAACTCCCAGACTAAGATGATATGTCCTCCGACATCAGTTTGATCAGTCTGAAGCCCCGACATGTACAAACATTAAAAAATAGAAAATAAATTCAAGACAGAATAGCAGTATTTTCCAGCTCAGGTTTGACTGCAGCAGAACAATGAGGCTGATTTTTTTGTTTGTGTGTGTGTGCTATAGGCTATTGTGTTGAACATGAAGAAAAAACATTACAGTTTCCTCGACCAGAGAAGAACTGACTTTGATGTCGACTATGAAGAATTCTGCAAAAGCACCTCTGAGCTTCATGTAAGTTAAATATTATGGACACAAATGCTTAGAAAAGGTTTAATCAGGCAATAAGTGAAAACACCTGTTTCACTCCACTCTGTCTTTTTGTTGTTGTTTTTTTTGGGGGGGTAAATATGTTTTCATTGGTCTTCCAGAACCAGCTGAAGGGTTTCATGGATAGCACCTTTGAAAACATTCAGAATACAGAGAGAGCTCTAAATGTGCTGAAGAAATTTGAAAGGTAAACCATTCCTTCATTCTTGATTTCAATTTGTCTAACCAAGTATTTCTCAGTCTGATCCTAAGCACAGAAAAATGCTTATTCTCTAACACAGCAGCTGCCATGTGAATGAAATTAAGACAGCAGGACTGTGAATAGACCTTTGTCACTGTGGACTATTCATCTCATTGAACACAGGTGTAACTAATAACATAATTGCTGCATTCAAATAGGTTTGCTAGTTCCAGGATCCTTTTTGTGCATTTAGGCTCACTGTCATGATTCACTGGCAAATCTAAATCAGATGCTCCCACTCTTGATGTTATCAGTGTTTTTCCTGCTATGACAAGTCAATATGTCATGCTGTGAGACAGTTCTTTCCAAGTAAATGCAGTAGACCTTGACCTGGAATATCACTATTACTATTATTGTTTATTCAATTCACATCTAATTTTAATTTTGTTATTTTTTTCATTTTTTAAACATTGTTTTTTTTCTGTTTTTGACTTCTGATGAAATGCAACTATTGTATTTTCGGACTCTCTTAAAACAGACTGGGCATCCCAGACCTTGGCATTGAAGAAAAGTATCAGCGCATTCTACAGAACTACGGCCGGGACATTGAAACGGTCTCTCGTATATACATGAAGCAGAAACTGGACCCTCCAATTGGCCGAGACTTGCCCCCAGTGGCAGGCCGTATCATGTGGTCTCGGCAACTGTCCAGCAGGATTCAGGGTCCAATGGATCTCTTTCAACAGGTAATATTGAAATTCTGCCTCTCTACATAATGATTTTTGTTGACTTTTTCTTTTAGTAGGATTGTCAATACAGTTTTCCTGTTAAGTTATATAGTACCATCCTGTCCCTCTATAGCATTCGGGTGTTCTTTCAACACCAGAGTCCAAGAGGATCATCAGGAACTATAACAGGGTAGCAAGGGTCCTGTTGGAGTTTGAGATGCTCTACCATCACAGCTGGATGAAAAAGGTATTTTGATTAGAATAATACAGCATAATATGTAAAAAAATTACATTTTCTGGCACTGGGGCATGCAACGAATGATTGATATTGATGGTCTCATCATACAAGACATGCACAAGTGTATATATATGTGTGTTTTCTAATTCTCATTCACGCCCACTGCCTTTGGTCTCTCACTAATTTTCCTTCCTTTTTCTTCTTTTTCTCTACTTTATTTTCCCTCTTTCCCTCACCTCTCCTGGCTGAAATCCATCTCTAAACTACCCAACCCACCTTGATCCCTCCTCCCCAGATGGAGGAAGCCCGGGTGGGCCTGCAAGCCTCTCTGCTGGTCAGGTCTCCAGAGACGGGAGAGCTGTTTGTGAACTTTGACCCCGAGATTCTGACCCAGATCAGGGAGGCAAACTGCATGACAAAGATGAAATTGGAGATCCCACCCTTTGCTGCTCTGTTGCAGCAGAGACAGGACACCCTCAAAAAGAACTACAACAAACTACAGGTGGATAATACACACAGTTTTACACATCATGAATTACATAAAACTTATGTTCTGTACTTGTGAGAAACAATATAGGGATGCATGTCATTTGTATAAAAGAAAAAGTGTGGTTAATATTAAGAAACACTGGTGAACAGCAACAAAGTACAACAGGAGTTACTGTAAAACATACTGTGCTTCAACCACGAGTGAATATAGTGAATGCATTGATATATCTTTACCCTCCCAGTTAATATTGAGTGAGAACACCAGAGTGCGGGCTAAGATCCAGAGTGCTTTTGAACAACTGGCCATGCCGCATGTGGCTAAGGTAAGATGTTCTTATGTTTTATTTCAAGATGCATTTAAATGACATCCTGCATGTTATTTGCTTATCGTTTATTGGATAGTGGTAATCATAAGTTCATACTTAATATAATTCTAACATCATTCAAAGTAACTGTCCAAGATATATAGTAGATATACACTGCAGTTTATAAGATATTACATTTTTTCAAAATGTATTGGTTCATATATATACTGTACTATTGCTCCTTTATTTAATCAAAAAAAGTTCAACAATTCTATGAATGTGTTTAATACAGAGCATTTTAGGACTAAAATATTATAATCTAAGCTATTATTTGCAGCTATTTATAGTGATATAGAGATGTAATATTCTTCAAAAGATGTGCTAATCAATTATGAAATTAAGTTTGGAGCAAGGCCCTTGTCGAGAAGTGTCAACCCAACCCCTCCCAGGAGTTAGGTACAGCCCCCAAATGCTGTTTTGCAAATGTAAAGATAATTAAGCACCTCTTGCAATAACAGGTGTGCATCTCGTATAATAAAGCATTGCTGTCATTGAATCTCATCATTCATAAAACTTTCAGTGGTTGTAGGTAGGCTAATGGCAAAATAGAAACATTTTCAGCCAGCCTAACGCTACTGAATAAGAAATCATTTATACCGACGGTCATAACTGGACTGTGCATAAGATGAAGGAAAAGGAAATGCAAAGGACAGCCAGACCTTGCAATTTAAGTTACTTGACGTAACAGGTGCTTACTTTCCAGTAGACTGTCATCACATGCAGTATTATTAACTAAGGTCACTTGTAGGCTAGTATTCCGTTGAATAAGACACCATTCAAAACAAGGTTAGCAGCTAGCATGTCAATTAGCACGCATTAGCTAATTATCAAAAAAATCACTTAGAAAATGAATCGCGTACTACAGATAATGGTACTTTGATGGTAATTTACCAATGAAAAACACTTCTTAAACTGAAACTTTACCCAGTAAAGTACATTTACTCAACTGTACTTCTATTTAAGTTTAGTAATTCAGTTTTCTGCTACTGTATTTTTTACTTCTGACATAACTTCACTTCACAGGAAAATATTATATTTACCACAACATTAATTTGATGCCTATCTTTAATCTAGTTTGCATATTAATATAAGAAAAAAATGCAAAATATAACCAATTAAGATAAGAATTTGTTGATTCCTGAGGGGATATTCACAAGCTACCCAGCAGAATAAAAAAATCAAGTCATCCCTACCTTTACCAGCTGCTACTCATTCTGCATAATGAGTGCTTTTACTTTTGGTCATTTAAGTGTGTTTTTGATGCTGATACTACACCAGCATTTCACATGTGTAAGACTGTACTATGTAATATAAACTACGCAAAGTGTATCATCATACGTCACTGACTTGGCAGGTGGATGAAGCTATACAACCGGGGTTGACCTCCATCAACTGGACATCTCTGAATATAGACAAGTACCTGGGCCGCATCGACAAGGCTTTGGGTAAGCAAGAAATCCAGCAAGATCAATGTCCCACATTCTGACGCAGAAGACATCCTGCGACTCAGCACTGGCGGCATCTGATAAAATTTACATTAATGGATTCATTGTGTATCTTCTGTGTGTGTGTGTGTGTGTGTGTGTCTGTGTGTGTGTGTGTGTGTGTGTGTGTGTGTGTGTGTGTGTGTGTCTGTGTGTGTGTGTGTCTGTGTGTGTGTGTGTGTGTGTGTGTGTTATAAGTAACTCACATGCAGTACTGAATGTATGCTGTTTCCACTTTTTCAAATTTCTTACTTAGTAAATTTGCTGCCTCATCCACCTCTTTTTCCACTCCTCCAATGCTTTTTCCATCTTTTTTATTCCCTGTACTTCTGTTTTCTGTTCTGTGTCCTTTTCTTTCTCTTGTCTCTCCAGTTGACCTGGAGCTGTTGATGGACAGGGTGAATGACTTGGTGGAGTTTCGGATAGATGCTGTGCTACAGGAGATGAGCGGATCCACACTGTGTGTTTTGCCAGAGGATGAACCCATCACCTGTGAGGAGTTTGTTCAGACCACCAGGGTAAATAAAGACTATGGTTATGATACTGTTTCAAATAAAATATAGTTGTAGTTTGTAAAGGTTTGACTAAGTACACCTTGTTAGTCATGCAACACCCCACAGGATTACAAAACAATCTGTTCTTTTTAAGTATTTTCTTCAGAAACAATATTTTTATTTCTCCAATGGCATTAATATAATTGAGTAATTACAACTAGTGTAGATTTGTTTGCCTTACATGAAGGCTACTGCTAATATATTTCTTTTTATACTGCTTGTTGATGAACACAATGTCTTATTAGCATTCAAGGCTACAGGTCATCAATCATGAATAATTCATGTGATACAAAAGCTGCTAAGTTATCACAACAAAGATCTTATGTGAATGAGTAACTCACCGCAGACGACGCTTTTACACATTGACTTGTGGGGGGATGTCCAGTACTGTTTAGAAATCACAGTAATTGAAGCCAATATACTTCAGTTACTGTCCTTGTGCCCAGGTAACTGCATTAACGTTCTGTATAGGGTTGAATTAAAGTGTCTTGAAAAGAAATGACAAGTTTTCCCAACATGGTATCATTGAATGTCATTTTATCCTGCAAATCCTGCACAAGGAATTTTATTTATTATTTTTATTGCTGTTCCAAATATGTGTATAGGACCTGTGTATAAGACAAGCCCAGAGTCTCCACACTAAGAGCTCACTGGTCGAGGAGGCTGCTAATGAACTGATCAACATGCTGCTTGAGTTTGACCACAATCAGAGAGAGGAGGTGGAGAGGGTCGAGGAAGAAAGCTGCGCTGAGAGCAAGACCGTTGACCACATTGACAGTGAAGGTATGCTTACATTTACCTTTTGAGATAAAATGGAATAGGATATAATAAGGTGCAAGCGAAAATACTTGAAGAGAGATGTTTAATGTAAAATCAAAACAGATGCATGAAAGAATATAAAGGGCATAACTGATGTGGCCACAATATTTTTACAGCCTTATTAGTTTAATTAATGCTTTTCCTCTTTACATATTGTGTGCAAGACAGTCCTCAACCATTATACTGATTAACCACTCTTAGTTTCTGTTTGCATTAGCTATGTTAGAGCTTGGTGTTATTTCACACTGGAAATTCCTCACCAGTCAAGAGGACCATAGCTAAAGGGGTTCATGTTCACTGTGAATGTGTCACCTCTTGCATTTCAGGTGAGGATGAGGGCCGCTCAGAGGGCCGTCTCTTCTCCAGAAACACTTTGCTCCCTCCAGCCAGTGTTGGCCCTTCCTCTCCCTTGGTGAGGAGGAAGAAGAAGAGGGACCTGATGGAAGTGATGGAGGAGGAAGCCCAGGAGCTTCTCTCTTACTTCAACCACTGCAACGTTGATGCTTTGCTCAGATTGACACGCAACACCCTGGAGATGCTACGCAAGCGCATCCACGCCTCCTCGCTCATGCATTTCTTGGGTAGGTCTTGTGTAACCATTTTGCTGGTCTTAGTAATTTGGCTTATTAAAACATTTTTTAAAAAGTGTGGAAATATTTCACTTAAAATGTGTCAGCATTTTGGGGTGGCACAAATGCATCAAATAGTGGTACGGTATATTTTGCCCCTATTGTATCAGTGCCTTTCTTTGTTCCCCCTGTAGCCGAGAGTGATTCACCCAATCGTGGCAAAAGTAGTGCTCAGCAAGCAATCTTCAGAGTCAATGTGACCCTGTCCATCCCTAACATCGCCATGGTCCCAGCTCTGGAGGAGGTCCAACAGGCTCTTAACAGGGCTGTAGAGTGTGTAGTCAGTGTCAGCAAAGGAGTCGGCCAGTGGAGCAAAGAGAGAATCTCCAAGGTGGGGTTGATCTGATGAAGGAGGCAATAATTACTGTAACTAATAATTGATAGGTTATTTTTTCTCGCAAACCCTAAGGTCTTTCTTTATATCCATTTTCTCTCTTGCAGAGAAAAATGAATGAAAGACGGATGGCAGCTCTGAAACAGGACAGTTCCGAGAGTGAATCAGAGGATGGAGCAACAACATACAGGAGCCTAGCTGGTATGTGAGGACATGGGACCTCACCTCACTTAACTTCAGCAGTTCAAGCAGTTTGCCTATTTGATATATCCACGTTGTTAACAACATGCAGACCAAAACACTGATCATTAGGTAGCACACCACAGTCACTTGATAATCAGATCTTCTTATTTCACAGCTCAGCAGAGCAAAGCCTCATCTGACTAGGAGCAGATAAAGATGGAAATTACATGAATATGTCAGTGACTTTGAAAGGAGGACATTTAAACAAAAGACATTTCAAAATCTCATTCATATACAGCAGCCTTTTCAGACAGATTGCACCCTGGCTAAAATGGAGGTAATGTTGTGAAACTCTGCCTGATCATGGATGATAACGCTGCAGGGTTGATTGATTTTTCTGAAAGGAGCTCGAACTTTATGGGAAAAGTTGGATATTAACTTGTTCTATATATGTACATGTTCTGTAATACAATGGCAATGATTTTAGGTAACATGTGATATTTAAAGTGTCTACTGACAGGGTTTAACAAACAGCAAAAGTCACTAATACAACCTCATGAATACTTAATACGAGATTCCAACTCTCTGAACAATACCGTGTTATTATGAAATTATTATAAATGAAGGATTTCAAGCAAACAGCTAGCTATTTATAGCGTTTACAGTAGGTTCATCAAATCCACCAAAACTCTATATATTCTATCACAAGTCCTTCAAACTGTGCTTTTCAGATGGCAGCACTTCAGACATTTCAGCATCTGTGATCCAGGCTATCCCATTCCAAGCCAGAAACTACTACAAGAGTGTGTCTGAGAACAAGGAGATAGTCAAACTGGTGTCCGTTCTCAGCACCTCCATCAGCTCCACCAAAAAGGTATGTGCCTTTGTCATTACAACAAGAAAATTTAATTGAAGCATATTGCACTTAAGCCTGTCCAATATGCTGTTTTATTTTTTATATCTTTATATTTATTGTATCCTGTCTACTGACATGTTTGTCCACTGTAAATGGACAAAGTTAACAGCAGTATTTTTTAGCACCTGCTAAAATACTTTCATCGTCATGTCCTCCTGTAAGAATAAATTACCTCATCAAATCTAATGTTGAATATTTAATTCCCCCAATTTCTTATGTAAATCCTGTTTTATGTGATTGAGCAGGAAGTGATGACTGCTCTGGACCGTTTTAGCCGTTACCATCACATCTGGAGAAAGGACCGTGAAGACGCCATGCGGAAGTATGATGAACTAAATTACTAATATTCATAACTCACTCTCACCACAGAGAACTAATGGTTTGTTGGTTTGTTTGTTTGTTTGTTTGTTTGTTTACAGATTCATTCAGGGAACTCCCTTGCTTTCAGAGTTTGAGAGCCGGATTCTTTTCTATCGAGATCTGGAGCTTGAAATAAACTCTGAACCAGAGTACATCACTGTTGGAGCTTTGGCTCTATTCACAGGTTGGATGAAGTTTTATTGTTTTTTTTGCTGGATCTGTTACTACCAATCTATAGTACTTATAGCATCATTACTGCCTTGCTTGGATAAAACACAACACTTTGAAAATGTATTTTTCAAGGATAAGTATGGAGAGAATTTTGTTCCTTTATTATTCAATCAAATAGAACAGATTTGAAACCAAAAAAGAGATTTGAGAGCAAAAGAGAGTAAGTGGCAATCACATTTTTTTTTTTTTTTTGAGATCGAAACAGAACAGGTTGCAATTGAAAAAAAAATATGAGAGAGCATATTTCTTCAACTTCAATCAAAACTCAAAACCATTTTGCTTATAAATCAGTCCTCTTTGCTTTCAAGTTAAAAACCTTTGCTTGCAAATCAGTCCTCTTTGGTTGCAAATTCTAAAGTTTTGCTTGCGAATTCAACTGCACTTGATGGGCGGGGCCTACGCTGGTGGATGAGAGAAGAGTTTCTATTGGTTGGTTTGACATGGCTCCAGCGCCAGCTACGCCTTCCGCATTACACCCACTTCCCCCTTGTGCTGTGCTGTTTGGAGGTAAGTTGATAGCCTGTTGCTCTTGAAACGTTTCCCATAAGTAATGAATTGCGCTATATATCGTTGGCTACAGCCTGCCGTACATTCACAACAACAACAACAACAAGTAATGAATTATAATGCCCTGCTGCTGCAAGCACACTGATTAGCAGCATCATGGTTGTCTCTGCTAGTCACGGCCTGAGCAGAGTAGCCTAATGAGTGAGTGAATTACAGGGAGGCGTATACAACGCAGAAACGCAAATTTCAGCACCACTGATCTGTTTGTTGACATTAGAACAGCTGAGAACGGAGCCGGGAGGAGTTTAGTTGAGGTAGTTTAGTAATCCACGGTAGTACTGTTGTGTAGGAACCGTGACGTGTTGGCACCGCAGTACCATGCAACACTAAATGTTTAAATCACAGCCCTACGTTGTATACGCCTCCCTGTAATTCACTCACTCATTAGGCCACTCTGCTCAGGCCGTGACTAGCAGAGACAACTATGATGCTGCTAATCAGTGTGCTTGCAGCAGCAAGGCATTATAATTCATTACTTGTTTTTGTTGTGAATGTACGGCAGGCTGTAGCTAACGATATATAGCGCAATTCATTACTTATGGGAAACGTTTCAAGAGCAACAGGCTATCAGCTTACCTCCAAGTAGAGCTTAGATCAGGCCCAAAAAATCAAGCCCGACCCTACCCGAGCCCATGTACGTTGTGTCCGAGCCCGGCCCGGCCCGACACATTAACTGTAATTATGAGCCCGAGCCCGATTTAAACCCGACAATTTTTTAATACGTGGCGTAACAGTCAGAGTTATTCAATGTAGCCTCCTTTTGTTTAGTGGGTGATGTAACCTGCACGATGAAGAAGAGCAGGTGTAATTTGTCTTTATTTAGTCAAGTGTTGGTGCAAGAACCTCGGCCTGGATCGTTTGCGTATGTCTGTAACATCAGTGCCGTAGAGACCTGGCATGGTGTGGCCCGGCCCGAGGATAGTGCTGGGAAATAAGTCCGGGCTCGGGCTTGGGCAGAGAATCTAAACTCTACCTCCAAGCAGCACAGCACAAGGGGGAAGTGGGTGTAATGCGGAAGGCGTAGCTGGCGCTGGAGCCAGGTCAAACCAGCCAATAGAAACTCTTCTCTCATCCACCAGCGTAGGCCCCGCCCATCAAGTGCAGTTGAATTCGCAAGCAAAACTTTAGAACTTGCAACCAAAGAGGACTGATTTGCAAGCAAAGGTTTTTAACTTGAAAGCAAAGAGGACTGATTTATAAGCAAAATGGTTTTGAGTTTTGATTGAAGTTGAAGAAATATGCTCTCATATTTTTTTTTCAATTGCAACCTGTTCTGTTTCGATCTCAAAAAAAAAAAAAAATTTGATTGCCACTTACTCTCTTTTGCTCTCAAATCTCTTTTTTGGTTTCAAATCTATTCTATTTGATTGAATAATAAAGGAACAAAATTCTCTCCATAGATAAGGAGTATAAAGAAAACTTGACACCAACATAGCATAGGAAATTGACTCTGGCCAATCCATCACCAATCTCAGTGTAATCTCATATGTATTTCTTTCTACTAGCGGACCTGAAGATGTCCCTCACTGCTGAAACCAAGAACTGGATGGTGGACTACGGACTGTACTGTAACAGGAAATATCGCTCAGAAATGGAGCAGATCTTTGCTTTTGTTGATGAAGCAGGAAAGAAACTGAATCGGCAGATCAAAGACTTGGATGACATTCGCATTGCTATGGCAGCACTCAAGGAGATCAGAGAGCACCAGATATCTATTGATTTTCAAGTTGGTCCCATAGAGGTAAAGCACAGGATTAGGTCTTTCACACAGCATAGACAACAGTGTCAATGGGGCTAGATTAATTAAGCAGTATATAATAGAGCATTTCAGCTTATTATTATTATTATTATTTCATTTGAGTTATTCTTAGTGCTGTATCGTAGGCAACTGGACGTGTTTCAGTTTCTTGAAGACTTCACCCCTCATCCAAGAGGCTTCTTCAGTTCTAACTAACTGGAGGGAAGTTGCAGGCTTTTAAACTCTGTGTGTGAGTGTACTTACAGAGTCGTTAAGGACATGTATGAGCTCTGACTTTCAGAGTCGTTAGGGCCACTTCTGGGTAGTTGACCCAACCGGCCTTCATATGGGTTGCCAGGACTAGGTGAGCCCAGGTGTGAATGGTTGAATCCATCTATGTCAAACTGGAATGACCGTCTTTGAACAGAGGAGGTGGCCTACGACATTACTTCTCACCCACCTACAATGCTGTACTGAGTTCCGTCCCCAGACAGCTTAACGACCATTCACCCCTGGGCTCACCTACTCCTAGCAACCCACATGAATGCCGGTTGGGTCAACGGTCCTAATGACTCTGAAACTCAGAGCTCACACATGTCCTTAACAACTCTGTAAGGACTCTCCCACACCGAGTTTAAAAGCCTTCAACTCCCCTCCAGTTAGTTAGAACTTCAGAAGCCTCTTGGATGAGAGGTTAAACATCTTCAAGAAACTGAAACATGTCCAGTTGCCTACGATATAGCACTTATAATTACTATGACCTGGATGACTGAGAACCTTCATCAACACTTGAGTTATGTTTATAAAGCATTTAGGTTAAGTTTCTTTATCAGAAGCTTTAAAGCATAAGAAAAGCAAGAATTTATGTAAATGTTTTATGCAAATGTTTGACAAACTGCTGAAATGATGATGTACAGTATGTACCAATATTTGCCAATATTTGGTGAAAGACTAAGCATCTTTTTCTTCCTAACAGGAGTCCTATGCCATGCTTCATAAATATGAGCTGTCAGTGGCAAAAGAGGAGGCAGATAAGGTGGATACGGTGCGGTACACCTGGGAGAAGCTGCTGTCGCGGAGCACAGAAGTACAGAACGAGCTGGTGTCCCTGCAGCCCAACTTCAGAGGAGAGCTTGTCAGCAATGTGGAGACCTTCCTGGAAGACTGTCAACACTTTTACCAGGATTATGACAAGGTAAAGGAAACAGGCAGAAAATGCAACAGGATAGTACACATGTCTGTACAAACACTCAAAGGCTCAATCAGCCCACGCAACCACCGACAGTCATAAACTTCTTCTCAACCTAATTATTTTTATCACAGCACATAATTAGCATTGCTTGTTAATTATTCCTTTCTCCTCACATCTTATTCTTGCATCCCCTTTTACTGGAAGGGACTTGAGTATATGGAAAATATGCAAGTGAGAGAAACATGGCTGCTTCTAAGGGAAGTGGGAGTTACCTACTGTATGGACTTACTCTTTTCCTCTCTGCTTCAGGATGGCCCCATGGTGGTGGGGCTAGCTCCTCAGGATGCCAGTGATAGACTCATCATGTTTCAGGTTTGTTACTGATGAACTGAGCTAGAAATATTAAGTTATCATTTAGTCTGTCAGTCAGTTGGCATGTTTATAATTTGGGTCTGGAAATTGACCTGGAGCTTGTTTTGAGGATGGTATTTTTTGCCATTTTATGTTTTTTTTTTTTCCTAAACTGATGTGAAATGATTTTTTTGACATTCGTCTCCTTTTTTAGAATCGATTTGACAACCTGTTCAGGAAGTACATCACTTACACTGGTGGAGAAGAGCTGTTTGGACTTCCTGTTACCCAGCATCCCCAGCTGTTAGAGATCAGGAAGCAGCTGACTCTACTACAGAAGTTGTATGGCCTTTACAACAATGTCATCGAAACAGTCAACGGTTACTATGATATCCTCTGGGCTGACATCCACATCGAGAAGATCAATAATGAGCTACTGGACTTTCAGACAAGGTTTATTTACTATGATGTTAATCTTATTACCATGTTTAAAGGTTTTCTGTTGAGTTTTAGACCTCAAGTAGTGACATGAAGCAATTTTTTTTCTGTGAGTGCATCCCCGTTTTGTTTGTCTCATTTACAGGTGCTTCTCAAAAAATTTTAATTTCACAGAGAAGTACATTTTTTTTTTTACATAATTTAATTCAAAAAGTGATATGCATTATATGCATGCACATGGGTGATGAAACAAAGTCTTACCAATGGTGTCACTCTTTTCTACTGATCAACATGTGGTGGTTACACCAGATATGTAGCAATACACCAGCAAAGACCGGGAAGAAGGAGTAAACAATGCTGGATTTAATATACAGTACTTTAAAAAGTAAAAAATCAGCTTTGCAAATGTTTTATGAGGAGAGATATGCACTCAACATGTTTGTTCAACCTCAAGGAAACACACAATGTGTTGTAGTGAGTAACACTGAATGTAAACATAATGTTTGGTTGTTTACAAGACAACTCCACAGGGCACCTTTTTAACTAAATTTCTCTGATCGGTATTGAACTGTTTTAACGGAGCTGTGTTAACCCACCTACACTGAAAGTGAAAGTGACACTTCCAGGAAATATCAGATACCCTCTACTGAACTGAAACAAAAAAAATGCAGCCACTAAGGTGATTTACTGATTATACGGAGAGGTTGGCTTTTGCAAATAGTAATCAGACCATCAAGAAGTGAGTGTCCATTGAATTTGAAGATGATCAAATAAAGACAAATAATATCAGAACAAAGGAACATGAAATGATTGTCATTAGTCTGTCTTTCCCCTTAGCATCACCCCTTTCCTGGCCTTATACGAAGTCCTTCCCTTGGAATCATCCTATATATTTTTTTTTTCATTAAGCCCTGTATGAATGCTCTGAGGGATTTCAATTTTTTCATTTTCATCCACTTTTATCTTTGCACCCTGTCCTCTACAAGGATTTATTCATTGTGCGTTTGTCAAAGGAAATTGAAAGGGAAAGAGGCTTGGATTATACAAGCTAAAGGCATCCCATCTAGAGGAAGAATTAGTTTTTAATATGTCTTCACTTTTATGTTCTCCTGACAGTATGACTATAACTTCTGTTCCCTGAATGATGAGAATACCAAAGTACAACAGCGACAGTATCTGATAGGATGCCCCAGCTGTGCAGCTGGCACCAAGTGTTCATTGGTGCTCATTGAACACAAAGCTTGGGGACAAAACAAACTCAAATTAGTGTCCCACAGGTAGCCACACTCACCAAATGAAGTTTTTTATCTAACTTCGAGGTGGCAGTGGCCTAATGAAGAAACAGCGCTAACTAGCTGTAGCTTAGTAGCCTGACTCTGTAGAGATCTTCTCTGGTCTTCATGAGGTGAAGAGCCTCAGAACTGAGGGATGGCCATGGGCACAGATGTGTATATGCAGGAGAGGCCTCACATAGGTCACCAATGGAGCCTACGCACGGGTTGGGTAGCCTATACTATATGTGTTGTACAAGAGGAACATGTGCTGATGTAAAACTTGAAGAAGACAGGATAACTCTTGCAGAAATGCTGTCCATCAATTTTAAATGTTTTGCTTTGGGCTGGGTACCATGTAGAACAGTGCTAAAGTGCTGGTGCATATATACCTTTTGGACTTAATTTTGTGAAGAACTTACTATGAGTTTGGTGACTATTGTATTATTTAACTACTAGGTGTCGCAAGCTGCCACGGGCTCTGAAGGAGTGGCAGGCTTTCCTGGACCTAAAGAAAACAATTGATGAATTCAGTGAGTGCTGCCCCCTGCTGGAGCTTATGACCAACAAGGCCATGATGACTCGCCACTGGAAGAGAATCACTGAGGTCAGTGAAACAAAGCCAGCAACATACCGCTACAGTTGCCAGTTTTTTTCACTTAAGAGACAGCACCTACTGTTGATGTAGTAGTAATAATAATAATAATAATAATAATAGCTGTTGTCTTGATATTTGGTATGAATAGCACTCCATACTTGATTTCCAAACTTTGATGAACATGTCTATGTGGTTTTTGTGGCAAGGTGACTGGGCACACCTTTGAGGTGGAAACTGATACATTCAAGCTACGCAACATTATGGAGGCTCCTCTGCTCAAGTATAAGGAGGAGATTGAGGTAAGAAAGGCGAAGACAAATATGAAAAGTGTCTTAACGGATGACAAATAAAATGATACCTTGACATGTTTTCATTGGTCAAATACATTGATGATATTGAAATTATGTAGCCCAATGAATATCATAGCAACATAAATTGTGATGGAGAACAAAGACTTGAAAGCAATGGTGATGCAAACTGGACCATCTGACAAAAACTGAGTGGAACCGTGCCAGTATATACTGTACTGTATAATGTACTAATATCCTGGTGAGGATAATGAAAATGTTTATTTAGCTTTGTTTTGCCATTACTATTGGTATTGCTAATGTTTGACCTTTTTTGTGTTTCTTACGCAGGATATCTGTATCAGTGCGGTGAAAGAGCGAGACATTGAGCAGAAGTTGAAGCAGGTGATCGCTGAGTGGGACAACAAGACTTTTACGTTTGCGAACTTTAAGACCCGTGGAGAACTGCTACTGAGAGGAGACAGCACGTCAGAGGTCATCGCTAGCATGGAGGACAGTCTGATGATGTTGGGGTCTCTTATGAGCAACAGGTATGTCAGTGTTGATGCTAATAATCATTATAGGACATTTATTAGGATAATCATGTTAGTCAAAATTAAGTAAATTAAATCAGAACAAAACATTTTCTGTGGGGGGATTTATTTGACTGCCTTGTAGACTGCAACAACTGAACAAGCTGTCGCTGTGTGGGTTAGTGGTAAGCTTTTACATGTTGATGTTACTCATTTCCTAGGTACAACACCCCATTTAAAGCCCAGATTCAGAAGTGGGTTCAGAATCTTTCCAACACCACTGATATCATAGAGAACTGGATGACCGTCCAAAACCTCTGGATCTACCTGGAGGCTGTGTTTGTGGGTGGAGACATTGCTAAACAGCTGCCCAAGGTATATAGTGAATATGGTGTTGTGTCATATTTGATTCTTTAATCTCAATAGATATTTAAAATTACATGTTTAATGAGTTTAACATAAAACTCAGTTCAATATCATGCTCTTCTTATTCTTTCATCCCTTACATTTTCATTTTATATTTCATGTTTATCAGAAATCCTTTATTTGTGATAGAATAATTTGGTTTATAGGGAGCATTTGTAAAACAGAGCCTTGACTTTTAGCAACAAAAACATAAAGGAAACATCCACTGATCATCAAATAAATAATTGATTCAATCTTTTTAAGGAAGCAAAGCGTTTCTCTAACATTGACAAATCATGGGTGAAGATCATGATGCGAGCCCATGAGATGCCCAACGTAGTACAGTCCTGTGTGGGAGATGAGACTATGGGACAGCTGCTTCCACACCTGCTTGAACAGCTAGAGATCTGCCAGAAGTCACTTACAGGGTACGTATGAAGAACCAAAATCCTAATTAAGTCGCACCTTGAAACAATATCATTAAATTGTAACTATAGGTACCCCAATCCTGCTAGCTCCCTCCCTTCCAGCATATTTTAAAAAGGCAGCTTGGGACGGCACAGGGAAACCACTGTAGGGGGCATGGCCTTGTAGGGGGTGTGTCACGTAGTGTGTGACGTGGGAGGTCGGGAAACCTGGGTCAGAGTGACTTGTGTGAGAGACTGACCACTGCTCAGTGTTGCAGGAACAGCTAGTAGTCAGAGCTAACCAGCCATGAGCAGCTGCTGTCAGCCTCCCTGTGACAGCACTAGACACTCAGAGTGTCCACTGGTGCTTTGACGATAATTTCAGACACATTCATGGCAGTCTGGAGGTGCTTCTACAACCATCAAAAGCACAAGTCTGTACCATTGCTCCAAAATTAGTAGAGGTGGAAGAAGATGTTTGGAAAAAAAATAGCATAAACTCCTGTGAACAATGAGTCTTTATCAGCCTATGTTTGAAAATGATCCTAGAATCTATTTCAGGTTCGGCATGATTTAAAGGAAGGAAGAATTTGATCACGTATTATACGATGTGCAACATAGCGAAACTGGTAGTCAGTATTTAACACAGCGGTGAGCAGCGATCTTGCCCAGGGTTCCAAAACCAGATCTGAGCTAGTGCCTTGGTCAAGGGCTTTGACTGGAGAATTAACCTAGTGTGCATGTTTTAATGGTGGGGAAACCAGACTACCCAGAGGAAATACAAGCAAGCACGGGGAGAACATGCAAACTCTGCACAGAAAGGCCCTGCCCCAGCTGGATTCAAACCCAGTACCTTCTTGCTGTGGCTGTAGATTTTTACATATTTGGTAAGAGGTGTCAATATTAACACCAACGTTGATGTGTCTCTCATAAAATTGTGTTTTACACCTAAAAAAAAAACAAGTGTTCATTACCTCATTAAAGTTTGAGTAGTTCAAACATTATTTAAAGGGAGGAGCGAGTTGTTTTAACAACTGTTACAATAAGTGAAGATTTTTTTTTTATTTTGCTGCCAACCATTGTACAGTACATGTATCTAGTTTGCTGTGTTTCAAACACAAGTGCCTTTGAGAGGGACTATTGCCAGTAACTTTTATTATTCATCATTCTGTCAAACAGCTATTTGGAGAAGAAGCGTCTGCTGTTTCCTCGTTTCTTCTTTGTCTCTGACCCTGCCCTGCTGGAGATTCTCGGCCAGGCCTCTGACTCCCACACCATCCAGGCACATCTCCTCAACGTCTTCGACAACATCAAATGTGTCCGATTCCATGACAAGGTGAGTGCTTCATTGAACCCCTTAGACTGTTGTTTTATTTTTGTATTACACAGTTGGCCTTTTGACAGGTCAGGCTAACAAAACAATGGTATCTTTCACACACTTTTTTCTGAACTGAAGGGCTTGAAAACAACAATTTGCAAACAGACTGAAAAATGCAAAACAAGGGCACATAATTGAACTGACCAATCAGAATAGTGTAGAGAAGTAGAATAAATACATATGTTAGCATATTCTTTTTCTAATTAACACTTGAAAATAGGATAATCAATCAGTGATTCTGATGTATAAAACATGCCATCATCCTCAGGTATATGACCGTATTCTGGCCATATCATCACGGGAAGGGGAGACTGTGGAGCTGGAGCGTCCTGTCACAGCAGAGGGTAATGTAGAGGTCTGGCTCAACGCTCTGCTAAAGGAATCCCAGAGGTCTTTGCACCTGGTGATACGACAAGCTGTCCTGACCATCCAGGACTCTGGGTTCCAGCTGATTGACTTCCTCAACTCCTTCCCTGCTCAGGTAGATCGGAGTTGGATCAAAAAAAACTAATCCACGAATATTTAAAAAAAATGGACCATACCATTATTCTCTGTGAATGTCGTTAGATGACTGTGTCCTGAGAAGAAAATAATCATAAAAACTAGACAAACATCATGAATTTGGCAAATTTATTTCAGTGTTGTTCTGTAGTGTTGATTCCATGTTTTGGGCGGTAATAAACGTAGAAATGTTGTTATGGATTGCTTACAAAAGCAATGATTACAATTTAAATTTTCTCTGTACATTTGACAATAACACAATGATGTCATTACCAAATATCCTTGTCCTTGATCCAGGTTGGCCTGCTTGGAATTCAGATGATATGGACAAGGGACTCTGAAGAGGCGCTCACCAATGCCCGATATGATCGGCGCATTATGGCTAGAACCAACCAGCTCTTCCTCGATCTGCTCAACACACTGATTGACATGACCACAAGAGATTTGGAGGCTGTGGAGAGGACCAAGTATGAGACCCTCATCACCATCCATGTCCACCAGAGAGACATATTTGATGACTTGGTGAGTATGTTGTATGATGGCTAAGTATACTGAAGTCCTTTTAACTCTACAAACCAGCTCATTATATTCTCTCTTCAAATTTATCGAATCATAATCCCCTGCTCAAGTTAGCTATTTTTTTGTAAAACTGCATTTGATATCTAGATACTGGAGGGTTAGAGTCAGAAGAAATGAGTCAATTCTTTCTGACAAAAGTCTTCAAAGCGTTTTCAGTGACAGCCAAGTGATATTTGGACCTACACAAAGGGCTGTCTTTGAAGTTTCCAAGCACAGTAAATTGCCCAGCGGGTCTCCACGGTGAAAAGCACTGGTGTAAAGTAACTTTATTTGGACATGTTTTTTTATCGTTATTATTCAATCCCCTCCAACCTGTATTCATTTATTCTCCTTCTGCCTTTCTAAACATCTCTTTGCCATCCTCTTCACCTCACTTTCCTCTCCTATAATATCTCCTAACTGTTGACCTCCTTCTATCCCATCCCCTTTTTTCCTCGTTACACTTTATATCTCATTGTATTTCATTTCCTTATTCATCTGATCGCCTCACATCTTGTCTTTCATCCTCCTCTTACCTATCTCTCCCCCTCCTTTTGCCTTTTTAATGTCACCTTCTGGTCACCTCATACACCCTGCCCTTCCACCCTACCTTCCCTTTTTCTTCCTGCTTTTATCTCACACCTCACATCACCTCTTGAATGGTGCCCTTCGATTTCCTATTCTTCTATCGCCATTTTCTCTCTCTCTCCTGATTCTTTTATCTTGCTTCCCTTCTCTCCCTGCCTCCCTTCTTTCAATCACTCGTCTATTCTCTTCTTTGTCCCTCATCCTCCTCACTCTCATCCTTACCCTTTCTCCCTCCAGTGCCGACTCCATGTCAAAAGCCCCAACGACTTTGAGTGGCTGAAGCAGTGTCGTTTCTACTTCAATGAGGACTCAGACAAGATGATCATCAACATCACAGATGTGGGCTTTGTCTACCAGAATGAATTCTTGGGATGCACTGAAAGGCTGGTCATTACACCGTTGACTGACAGGTAGAGGGCCATCCATGAAGTCACACACACATACGCATCATATAAAGGCAGAATTAAAATGTTAAGAATTGACTTTTAGTTGCACTGACCCCATGTGCTGTCAAATTAAAAAAATATACACACAGATATTTTAAACATTTTTAAAAGTAGACCTAAACGCTTGTCAGACAGTGTGTCTATGTTATCACGGTTGTAATGGTTTAGACATTTTGCCTAGCAATTGGCCTGCTGTGGGGAGGTATGAAAGTAGGCATTGTTGAAATTGTTCTTTCTTTACACAAATAAATTCATCACAATTCATGTGCATAACTAAATCCTACATCAAAAAGCCTCCAGTGAGAGACTGTCCATAACTTCTGCTTTCTTTAGGACTGCCAACCCGTCGTCTGGACTATAAGTCAAAAGTGCACCTCACTTCAAAAGAGTTACTTTTCCAGAGTTATAATTAAAAATGCGTAACTGTATATCCTCAAATAGCAAGAGATAAGAGAATTTATCCACCCATCTATATTTTCTCTGCCGTAATTTGTTCCTTAATTTGTTTGCCCTGGCAATTATTTGAGACCCGGCTTTTGTGTGAGGAAAAAGAGTATGGTAACTCAATTCCACACTACCTTTAGTCTTTAGTTTTTCATAGATCAGAAGCAAATATGGAAGCTGTTTACAGCAACACCATACTGGTAAGTGTTCTCTGTGATGTAGCATAAATGTTCATTAAAGCATCAATTTATATTGGGTTACAGTGTGCAGCTGACTAATGACTGGACTTTAGGAGAAGAGAGACAGAGAGAGAGCAATAAATTGGGAAGAGATGAAATTAGAGAGGAAGAGTAGGCACTCTTGCACTGTAGTCATCACCTCTGTCACTTACAGACGATATGACTGTCAGAGAGCGAGGAAGAGAATCAGACAGAGGGAGGTAGGCAAAGGTCCACAAACAGCCAGTGTCAGACTCACAGACAGAGAGGGAGAAATATGAGACAAGACAGAGAGAAAAAAGATTAGACACAAGAAGAAAGAAATGAGAAGAGACAGCAGCAGGGAGGGAGCTACCAGCAGACATCAGACAGCAGCTCTCCAAAGAAGTGGCACACTGTCCTTATGGCCAAAGGCGCAAAAACAGCCCTGATTTTCTAAGTGCCTTATTTTCCTGCCTGAAACACTATTTTATTCCATTCTCTTTGCTTAGTGTGTGCTTTGCTGCTTTCTCCTCTATCACTCACTGGCTTTACTTTTCCTCCTTCACATTCTCTGTCCTTCATCCTCTCTTCCACTGCATGGGGTTAGAAGGTGAGGAATAATGATGATGAGAAAATAATTTAAATAGCAGTGGTCTTATTTGTTCTGCATTCTTTGAAGGGCACAAAATTGGTTGCAAGTGCAGTTTCGTCATCTTTTTTGACTAGAGGCCAGCTTTATGATGAAAAGGAAGTACAGTGTTGAGCCAAAGGGCCTGGGTCAGGTCCCAGTGTCAGTCATCCTCTCTGCTGAAGTGTCCTTGAGCAAGACACTAAATCCTTACCAGCTTTGGGGCTAGCATTCTCTAGCTGTGTCTGACCTCCAACCTCCCTGTGGAGAATCATATCATATTAGTTTTATTGTGTGATAAACTGAATGTGAGGGGTAATAAAAACTGCATTGTGAGGAAGCAAATTCTTGATCTTATTAAGCCTATGAAATCTAACTGTCTCCCTGTTTATGTGTGGTCAGGTGCTACATCACCTTAGCCCAGGCTCTGGGTATGAGTATGGGTGGAGCCCCTGCTGGTCCTGCAGGAACAGGTAGGATTAAGGCCTTGAAGTGTTGCCTTGAGGGACAGCATGACATTGCAAACTGATGCTACATTTGGGTCTTGCATACATCACGTGACATTAGTAAACTATAGTAAAATGGCATCAAGATTGTGATATTGTCACAAAAAATGGCATTGACAACATGTAATTTGTGGACTTGTCCCTTGTTATATTACAGCAGTGATCCCCAATTAAATCTAAAGGGTTGTGAAATGATTATTGGCTTCACAGTCAATTTCAACTTTTCTAAATTTTGTCTAATCGCTTTATTTTTTAATCTTTTTTTTTATCTCAAGTGTACTACAAGGAGTTTTTAACTGGTTATAAAGCAGTCTTGACTTCTTGCTGAAGCTTCTATATGACCTATAGACCATCAGCAAGAAGATTGGCTATTGCTATATAGTTACTCTTAATGCCTGTCAGTGTGGTCGAATCCGACTTATCCATGAGTCATAATTAAAAGTTATCACACTTACATAATCATAAATAGATGCATTACCTCATTGTGATGCATCCTACAATGTTTAAAAAAGAAAAATAGATAGAAATGGATAAGTGAAGTTTAAATTCAGACAAGTTTAAAGGATTCCTTTTTGAACTCACAAACCTACTGCATTCAGCCCGTGGTAAGGGGTCACAGGTCCCCAGTGCTTCATTTTAATTGACCACAAATCATAAAGGTTGGTAACCGCTCCACTAGGGAGATATTTTGAGAAGGTGGTTAGAGAATGTATTTGTTTTGCTGTCGGCATAAAAATTGTTACATCTCATGTTGGGATGTGACAAATCTGCCTTTCGTTATTAGGTAAGACAGAGACCACAAAAGACATGGGCCGCTGTCTGGGAAAGTATGTTGTGGTCTTCAACTGTTCTGACCAGATGGACTTCAGAGGCCTGGGAAGAATATTCAAAGGTAATAGTCACAAATCAACTTAGTGCTTTATTGCAAATAAAGCATCACAAGAAAAGGTTTAGGGTTAGAGCCCATCAAAGGCTTAAAATTTGGGGTTTGGGACAGTTGGGTGTGTTGACTTATTTTGTAGTTGTGACCATACAGTTGCATGTGTGTGATTTCCAGGTCTGGCTCAGTCTGGTTCATGGGGTTGTTTTGATGAGTTCAACCGCATTGACCTCCCAGTTTTATCCGTGGCGGCCCAGCAGATCGCAATAGTTCTCACCTGCAAGAAGGAACGTCGCAAAAACTTTATCTTCACTGATGGAGACAATGTGGATATGAACCCTGAGTTTGGCATCTTCCTTACCATGGTCAGTGACATGAGTGCCATTATTTAAACATTTTGTTAAAAACTGCTATTCATGTTGTAGCGATATAACCTTCATTCTCATGGTATTGTTCTAGCTTTTGAAAATCCACCCGCTCGATTGTCTGTTGTAGGAAGTTTCAACCTTTAGCTTTAACTGCTATTTCACGCAGTACCTTGGTCTTGTTATTTAGAGAGCATGCAATAAATCACAAATATTACAATTTCATGATATTTAATTATTGTAGTTAAATGGAATCGACCTAGACCATGTAATATTTTACAAGCCGGTTTGTACAATATTAAAGACGAGGGTCTGCCTCTTTATTAATAATGTTAGTCAGTGTTCATTATCATACCCTTCGTACAGTAGTAGTAAGATATCTCCTTGGCACAGTTGTTATCCCAAGGCAAGTCATTAAACAGAGAACAGAGGAATAATTCTCTCACATGGGAAGAGGGGTCAGAGATCATTCTCTTTTGCCTTTACTGTCTGTGTGTGCAGGCGAGTGTGTATGTGCACGCATACGTGTGCGTGTACTTATGTATATAGAGACAGTAATCAAAGGCAGGATCTGTGGAGAGGAGGGACAGAGCTGTGTCTATAGGGGTTTAACTATCTAAGCGATAGAGCTTGCTATGAACTTCAATGATCTTCTAATATTAGCTTAAGATTTTGTGTAGTTTTCTGGTGTATACCCATCATGAGTAAACACAAAGTGACTACATGTCGTGTGCATGTATATATTGTAAAATGGACCAAATGCATACACCTGCTTACCTATAAATCTGTTGAATAACATACTGTATGAATTATTTTGTTGTCCACATGTATTTATTTCATGTATTAGTTGTTACACTATAATCTGAGGTCTAAAACTTAAAACTCACTTGTACTTTTCCTGTATAATCAGAACCCAGGGTATGCAGGTCGTCAAGAGCTTCCTGAGAATTTGAAGATCAACTTCCGCTCCGTGGCTATGATGGTTCCTGACCGTCAAATCATCATTAGAGTAAAACTGGCGAGTTGTGGGTTTATAGACAACATAGAGCTGGCCCGCAAATTCTTCACACTTTACAAGTTGTGTGAGGAGCAACTCTCCAAACAGGTAAACAAAAGATGAAGCAAAAGCTTTTGGTAATTATAAACTTTAATGCAATCTTAGTGTTTTAACCCTCTTAATAAAGTATTTCAGTGAATAGCTGGTTTTACATTGACGTTTACAAATAGATAATGATGATTCTAAAATGCTCTTTGTGATTGTTTAGGTTCACTATGACTTTGGCCTACGGAACATCCTGTCAGTGCTGAGAACATTGGGAGCAGCCAAGCGTGCCAACCCCAATGACACAGAGTCCACCATCGTTATGAGGGTCCTCAGGGACATGAACTTATCTAAACTGGTCAGTCTAGAATTGAATATAATACAATAGAGCTAGATAGCTTGAGCAACAATAGATAATCTTAAAATTACAAAACAAAATTGTGGGTTTTTGCTAACGTGTCTGTTTGTACGCATGTGTGCGTTATTAGATCGATGAGGATGAGCCGCTGTTCCTGAGCTTGATTGAGGACCTCTTCCCAGGCATCCAGCTTGATAAAGCAGGCTACCCTGAACTAGAGGCCGCAATTGACAATCAGGTAGGGGGGAGTGAGGGATGAATTTGTCTAAGTTTGTAAGGGAGAGTGAAATGGCAGAGAAATACAGAAGGATTGGGATGGGGGGAGAGAGACAAGGGACAGTGAGAGAGTGATGGAGAGAAGGACAGAGTAAAAAGTAAACAGAAGCTGAGAGTGGGGAAAAAAGAAGCTGAGCAAAATCGGGCGAAAGACTAATGGACTGTGTGACCACTGTATCTTTCATGTCACTCTTAAACGCCTCAAGTTATAGCACCCAAAGGGATACAAATAGTGTGATTTACCATTTGTCAAGGACCTAACCTAAGTAACTGGCAAACAGTGCAGAGAAAATAGAAAGTAAGAGATATAGCAAAACAAAATGTTAGCTTTTTGAATTACAGCTGTGTGTGTGTGTGTGTGTGTGTGTGTGTGTGTGTGTGTGTGTGTGTGTGTGTGTGTGTGTGTGTGTGTGTGTGTGTGTGTGTGTGTGTGTGTGTGTGTGTGTGTGTGTGTGTGTGTGTGTGTGTGTGTGTGTGTGTGTGGCATTTTGTACCTTCATCCCTGCAGTAATGTACCCTTGTAGTATTGTGTTGAATAGCGACAGTAAGTTTAGATGAACAGATTACTTCTTGCAGCTTGTGGAGTTCAGAGGATGATGCACTGGAGGACTACGCTTGTTCATATTAGATACACTTATTTAGAACTGCCAACTATGCTACTGAGTAGTTCCTTAGGTCTGCATTTATCAGGAATCAGTTGACATCCTCCAGCCAACCAGAATATAGTATTCATTCACACCATAGTATAAATACTTAAATGCTTGGTATGGTAAACTGCAGTTGTACTATAAATACTATAAATTGTGCTCTGTCAGGTTGAGGATGCAGGTCTGATCAGTCACCCCCCCTGGAAGCTCAAGGTTATCCAACTGTTTGAGACTCAGAGGGTCCGACATGGCATGATGGCCCTGGGGCCCAGTGGGGCTGGAAAAACAACTTGTATACACACACTGATGAGAGCTATGACAGGTAGGATTTTGTGCATGGTTTGGATGAATGTTCAGAAAAAGAGAGACGAAGACAGACAGAGAAAGAATCATCCTTTCTCCCTTTAACTTAAAGTGAAACCCAACAAATCTATATGCAAGTTGTTGTTTTCTACGAGCATATTTTTGTTAGAATAAATGTGGTATGTTAGATATACTTCTCTTACAGAAGTTAATATCTCTTGCTCTTTTGCGCTCTTGATCTCTCTCTTCCATCAGAGTGTGGACAACCTCACAAAGAGATGCGCATGAACCCCAAAGCCATCACAGCACCTCAGATGTTTGGTCGACTGGATGTGGCCACAAACGACTGGACTGACGGCATCTTCTCCACACTCTGGAGGAAAACGCTGAGAGCAAAGAAAGGTCAGAAAAGTTGTTTACTCAGCATTGGTTTCATTTGAGGTGAGATGAGCTGACATTGATGAAGTTTTAAAAAAAATAATTTATAAATTAGTGTATATCACATTGTTCTAATTCATGTAAATTAAATCATATTTTGTGTAAATTTAATCTTAATAAACGTTTTACATTTTATTGGTTAAAAGCTAACACTGAAAAATGGTTCCTATTAGGCATGCTTTGGGATTAACCTGAATATCTTCAAATACCAGAGGTTTGGTCTATAGGGAGCTTAACACACGCTGTAATAACTGTTTAATTGGCAAATAAGGGAGCATGGTTTCATAACAGCAACCTCTCTCCGAAGTTAAATAAGAGGAATAGAGAAAAACATGAGAGGGATCCCTGCTGAGTTAAAAAGGGACTCCTAAAAGGATTCATTAGTACTCTTGCTAATCTAGGCTTGTCTTTTTTCTTTCTTCCTTGGGAAAACTATGTTATTACTTTGTAGAGAAGTTTAATTATCTTGGGACATCCACAGTTCAAAGCAGCACCAACAGCTGTTTTATTTTTCCACACAGACTTAATCGTACACACTTCATTAAAAATGTACTTGTGCATTGTTATGAATATACATTATGTGCGTTTGCTTTAATGTGTCAAAATATTCAAATGAAGTATTCAGTGCACAGTATGTTCTCATGTTGCTACGCATATCTTCGAGCAGGATTCATCCCATATTCTTTTCTGTTGCCTTTGTGCAGCAGCTTACTGTTCATACCATACAGTGCAGCTTGGTGTTTTGAGCCGATATAAATCTACTGTAGAAAAGTAGATGATTGAGTTGTGACAGGGCTCCTGAGTGAAGTATTTTACGAGGAAAAGATATAGGCTGTACTTACATTGTGATTCAACAGATACAACAACAGCATCCTATGCCTGATCTGTGTTAATAAAGTCTGTGTAGGAATGAATTATTTTGCCTACGTCCAAACTGTAAAACCTTTGGTTTAAGAACAAATAATGTATTGTATGTCAGTGATCACAGAGCAACATTAAACATCAGAATCAGAATACTTATATCACAGGAGCATGAGCCACATTCATTAATGACCAGCAACTATATTGTATGATTTTTCCCGACAGCTCAAGTAGACTGTCTTGTATTTTTGGATTAGTTATTAAGTTATTTTTGTCATATCTTGGTGTTTGTATTCGTGTTTTTGGTTACTTTAGAAGAGGGACGAGATTTAAATGTATATTTATAACAACAACTGTTGTTTCCTTGCAAACTGATGACTCCTGAGGTTGTATCTATATTGTAGAGCCAGACTATATGAGCAGAGCAATATGTTGAACTCCCTACTAAGCAGACACAGTAGTCTGGTGCCACCTTTTCTGCATAAATGCATAAAACATTTCATCCCCTCCACTTGCAAATTACAATAGGTAATGCTTCATATCATATTCATTAACATGTAAACAAACAAAAGCACTATTTTCTTTTTCAGGAGAGAACATCTGGATAGTGCTGGATGGACCTGTCGATGCCATCTGGATTGAGAACCTAAACTCAGTTTTGGACGACAATAGAACTCTTACACTAGCGAATGGAGACCGTATACCCATGGCTCCCAACTGTAAAGTGGTTTTTGAGCCACATAACATCGACAACGCCTCTCCAGCCACAGTCTCACGGAATGGCATGGTATTCATGAGCTCCTCTGTGCTCAACTGGAGCCCTATACTTGAGGTAAATCTCCTAAATGAAAACCTGACCTTTTGTTTTTAACATTGAAAATTGCAATGCTTGTGATATGGTAGTTTATAGTATGTATGTGCTTAACAGCATCTAGATCAGTGGTTCGCAACACGCATTCCTGCTTAGGAGTTTTTCAGTAGCACAAAAGTAGTGACCGTGGAAGCAAGTGGTGGAAAGATTTGATAGCGCTCAAAGAAATGCAGAAACACCTCAGCTCTCTCTCAACATTGTCTGACAGGTCAGATTCTGAGTCGACCCAAAGAAACTAAATTCTCAGACTGAACACGACTCGGCTAACAGCTTAATGGGACATTATTTTTTGCTGCTGGATAAAGACTGATCTCCATCATTGTCAGATTCACTGTTGTATTGCTTGTTCCCATCACCATATACGTGTGATCTGGCTCTCTCAACCCAGGTATATATGAATACAAGATAAGAAATCGCCTGTCAGTGGAGTCAGACCCGCAGGTTGTGGTCTCACCACATCAACAGCAGGCTCAAATGTCCCATTGAAATCCCTGCAACCTTGTTTTGTTTTGTTCTGTTTGTATGACCTTGGACACATAAAATATCCTTAAATAGAAGCTCATTTTAATTTAGAAGAAAACGTAAGAAATATATTTAACATAATGGCACTTTTAATTATGTTCAGTGTTTATTTAAAGTTTAACATTTATCAGTAAATCTTCAAAACACTCGTTGGCCTTTACTCTGAATGATTGAGAATTGGCCTATATCATTAGTTACGTCACATGATATTCATTTATTATAACTGATACAATGTAGTTTAGCAAGATTAAATTATTGTAATATTAAATCTAAAATAGTTGAAACTGAAAAGCATCTGTGTACATATATGAATGTTTAATTGGGAGTTGGGTGGCTCGGTGTGCCATAACAAAAAAGAAATTCCCTTTGAAGACACCGTGGGCTAAAACAGTGTTCATTGACATTCAGTACTATCTAGGTCAGTAGTTTCCAAACTGACATAGACCTGATACTCTATCCAGCATTATCTCAATCTAAATGAAAAAAGCCTTTAAGGAGCAAATAATTTCAAAATTACCCAGATTTGGGTAATATCAATCATCAATATTATCAATGGTAATCAGTTATCTTTAGAGGACTCTTTTTCATGTAAAAAAACACATCATACAGCTTGGCCATGGTTTTGTTATCACTACATACAACCTGTGTTGTTTGAAACTAATGTAATTCATATAATCTTATTTAATTATAATGATGCTGCTGTTGTTCTCAGGGCTGGTTGAAGAAACGCTCCCCCCAGGAAGCAGAGGTGCTGTGGGAACTCTTCTCTTCCTCCTTCTCTGAGCTCTACCGCTTCAGTGTGCAGTCACTGGAGTTCAAGATGGATGTGCTTGAGGCATTTGTCATCATGCAGTGCATCAACATGCTACAGGGTCTCATACCACCAAAGGTGAAGTTACAACTGTTCGGAATTCCCATCCATGGGACAGACGGTTCTCAGACAGCACATGTATTTATTAGAAGAGGGTAATTTATACCATAATGACAGCTGGAGTAAAAGGGGAAATACTGTACATATAGATGAAAGGAATTTTGAATCATGTGCTGTTCTGAGAAAAGACCCACACTGCTGGAAGCTAATTCATCAAATACTTCTATTACTTCATGTTGTTGAAAATCAAACAGATGTAAGCTCAGTACTGCATAAACGTGTGAAAAATAAAAGAACATTTGTGCTCTGTTTTCAATCCCACAAACTGAAAAATTACTCAGAACAAAAGTCATCTTTATACCACCAACTAAAAGCCCTATGCAAAGCGGCATAATTGGGGCATAAAACCAGCAATGATAAGTTTCGTCTTTTGCTCTTGCTCGTTTTTAAGGTCACTGGGGTGTTACCGTCATTGTAATAGCAGTAGTGTCGATCAGTAATAGTTAATTCAAGACCAGATGGTTGGCAAATCATTATTTTTGATGAAAGAATTGTTTTACATGATTTTTTTTGTATTTAGGTCAATAAACCTCTTTTTTCCCAAGTTTGCTTGTTTGAAGCCCCTGATCTAAAATAGGTTTACTCTACAGGAGCAGTGTGGTGAGTTATCCAGAGAGCACTTGGAGCGGCTGTATGTCTTTGCCCTGATGTGGAGCACTGGAGCCTTACTTGAACTGGACGATCGGAGAAAGATGGAAATCTGGCTCAGAGGAAACGACAGTATCCATCTAAACTTGCCAAACATTCCTCCTGACAGTGAGGACACCATGTTTGACTACCATGTCACAGCAGATGGTGTGTATGCATTGATAAACAGATGATATCACCTGTAGACTAGCTGCCAGGAAATATCAAAGCTGCTCTGTGACGAGCAGAAGCTTTATGCTTCATGCTGTGCTTTATTTTGGCAGAGGCTGTGCGTTTATCAAATAACGTGCCATACCCTGAAATATAAATATTTTTCTCTAACTGGAAGAAAACTTGGAAGTGTCTGTTTAATATTTTGTACTTATCTCTACCCCACAGTCCATCTTTGTAATGCATGCACAAATATTCTTCTTCCAGGTCAGTGGGTCCACTGGAGCACCAGAGTGGAGGAGTATGTTTATCCATCTGAATTCACCCCAGAGTACAGCTCCATCTTGGTCCCCAATGTGGACAATGTTAGAACTGACTTCCTGATTCAGACTATTGCCAAGCAGGGAAAGGTGAGATTTGCTGAAAGAAGACAAACACTGACTGTGTACTGCCAGTCAAACGTTAGCATCCAGAAAAAGGGTCATTTTAACTTATGAGTTCAAAATAGTAAACAAATGTGCCGGGTGTGCCTGCTTGATGTGACATATGACCTCAAAAGATGGCATAAAAAGGAAAATTCAGTATGTATACATTCCTCTTCATAGCTACTTTAAGGCTTATGATAAGTGTTTTTGAGAGGGTCGCGCCAATTTAATCTCTTCTCCTGTTAGTGTATAATTCATTTATTCCTGGATACAGCTGAGTAGACACACACATGCACATATTCAAGATCAATAACATAGCAGCAGGGCTGGATGCAACACGGCTCTTCTAAAAGACCAGATTAAAAATACTGTGGTCGATACTCTACTTAAAAGCCCATCAAATGCTCCACCACGTTGCATTCATCATAGTGAATTTGTATGTATGCATGTGTGTGAGACTCATTCAGATTCATAATGCCACGAAGGGAGAGTGGGGAGTTTTTTCATGCGAGTGTGTTTGTTCGTAAAGAGTTGGTTTGTGTCAGCATGAGATTTTATTTATCTTTATTCATTTTGGAAGCTCCTTCACTTCCATTTACCTGTATTCCTTGATTTTTTCCCCCCCATAGGCTGATGGATCTAAATTGCGAGCAAAAATATACTGATCTGAAAACCTTTGTTTCATTATGTTAAGCTTTGATAAAGGTCCATATCAATAGCTTATATTGCTGGTACAGCTCATGCAGCATGATTATTTAAATTAACTCCAGTCTTCTGTTAGTTTTGTATTATTACCAGATTTTAGCATTAAGAACCAGTTGTTCAGGTAATAAAATGTAATCCTCCTATGCCGCTGGTCTTAGAAGAAGCCCCTACATATTATAGACAGTTTTATTGAATTTGCAGCTCTTTCTCCTCTTACTTGATGAGATTTAAACTTGTAGATAAGCCTGTGTCATAGGCTAGCACATTGCTTTGACAAATGGATCCATGCAAAATCATTTGTCGTTCTCGTAATGATTAATTAACATTTATTACTAAGCAGTGATCAATATATGGGGGCGGGGTGAAATAAATTATCTTCAGCCTCCATTAGATGCACAAAATAGTTCAGTAGGGCTAAAAAGTGTCTCTTTCTTGTCCTATTTCTCTTTCCTGACAGGTCTGTATTGGCATTTAAGTGCATATGTCCTCTGTTATGTTACTGCCATGTAAAATAATTTATAATAGTTTGAATGTGCACAGTAACAAACATAGTTTTAGTTTTAAATGTCAAGGTCAGCTGAATAGCTGACTCCCATTTCAGTTTCACACTCCATGGAATTTACATTATCTCTCCCTTTGAGTTTTGTCTCATATAAATCTTTACCAAAATAAAAAAACAAACAATTAAACCTTTTCCCAGGCTGTTTTGCTGATCGGAGAGCAAGGAACAGCCAAGACTGTTATCATCAAGGGCTACATGTCCAAGTATGATCCTGAGACCCACATTGGAAAGAGTCTCAACTTCTCCTCTGCCACCACACCACTCATGTTCCAGGTAAAGCAGAACCATCTGTTTCCTCTACTTTAATTAGTTTAGGTTTAACAGCTTGCTGTTTTATTATTTGCAGTTTCATCTGAAGATGGATGCTACATATCTGTGTTAACTTGTCATAGATTATCATGAACTTGTGAAGTAATATTGATTTCTGTCTGGTCTGATTAATTATGTGCAGGCTGAAGGAAAGAACGCTGTCTCTTTCCTGCACATGGCTAAGCGGCACATTGATCAAGCTGTTACTCAGGATTATGTCTGAGTGGAACATACTTCTCCCCCTCGCACTTTTAGGTGCATTTTTCATCACCATATGTGTTGTCCTATTTGTTTTCTTCGCTCCCCCTTTTCTCTCTTAGAGGACAGTAGAGAGCTATGTGGACAAGAGGATGGGGACCACTTATGGACCCCCTGCTGGGAAGAAAATGTCCATTTTTATAGATGATATCAACATGCCTGTCATCAACGAATGGGGAGATCAGGTTTGGGATTATTATAATATCAATTCACTTCAAGCTGAAATACCAAAACATTTCCTTTCACCATGTTTCTCGGTTAGTGAAAAAATTCTAGTTATGTTGTTTTTTCTATTTCAATCCAAGTAATTTTTTTCATTTATTATACAATTTAATGTTACACATATTGTTTCCTAATTAAATGATAGTTATAGAAACTGATGATAAGGGCAAAGAAGAATACTAACTTGAACTTGCAACAATTAACCCTTTTCTTCATAGGTGACAAATGAGATTGTCAGGCAGCTCATGGAGCAAAATGGGTTTTTCAACCTGGAGAAACCGGGAGAGTTCACCAATATTGTGGACGTTCAGTTTCTGGCAGCTATGATCCATCCAGGAGGAGGCCGTAATGACATCCCACAGAGACTGAAAAGGCAGTTCTCCATCTTTAACTGTACCCTGCCTTCCAATGCTTCCATTGACAAGATATTTGGTGAGTAAAAGGAGTGCAGTGGAATCATTACTGATATATGTACTGTTTGCTTAATGTTAAAGGGTAAGTTCTGTGTATTTTTCTTTTCAACCCCATTTTCCCCAAAAAATCAGTGAAAGAGGTTATTTCAAACAAACCAGATTTGATAATTGCTGGAACAGTAGAAAGAACAACCAAGATGGATCAAATTGATGTTGAGTCTGGTGGCTTTGGCGAAAGTGATAGTGGCTGTTTCTGGTTAAACATAAAGGATCTTATCTGTAACAAAAAGGTCGATCTCTGTAGGGATCCTTTTCATTATGTTGTCTGACACTTACAATTACAACAGTCTGAGCCTGTCTGTGGGAAAAACAAGATCTTCAAGTGGATGTACTGTACTGGATGTATTTTTCAACCTGGACCCAATTTTCCCATGTTTTGTGTGTAAGTGACAACTGCCCACTGTCAAAGTTACCCTTTAAGAAACATGTTATCAGCATTGATACTAATGATACTGAAGTGCCAACTTCCACCTTCCATCTAAAATATTTTTTATACTGAGGAAATTAATAATGAAATGTTTATTTCCCTTGCAATATATTTTATGGTACTACATGTTATTGTTATTAATGAACTCAAAAGATTGGACACAATTTACATGACGATTACAGGACCCCAGTATCGATTGTGTATTATAATATACTGATAAATATGATATGTTTTGGTCACTTTCCCACCTTCAATCTTACAACTACCCCACCAATGGACCCTCTTACATAGGTGTAATTGGTGTGGGCCACTTCTCTGCACGTCGAGGTTTCACCAGTGAGGTTCAGAGCACAGTATGCCACTTAGTGTCTCTGACCCGCCGCCTCTGGCAGTTGACCAAAGTCAAGATGCTTCCGACTCCAGCCAAGTTCCACTACATTTTCAACCTGAGGGATCTCTCCAGGATCTGGCAAGGCATGCTCAATACCAACGCTGAGGTGGTGAACTCTGTCCAGGTGAGGAGACAGTAATTAGTTTACTTTTTTTGGGATAACCTGATTTCTAAAATGTCATGTAACAAAGGAAGATGGCTAACATGGCTACATTCCTACTGGTTTAAACTGATTACTTGACCATGTATACAGGGTTTCTGCAACAATGCTAGTATATGACAGAGAATTCAAACAATAATGGTAAGACAATACTAATGTAAAATAATTAAATCGGAAGTTCAACTAACAATAACACTATAATATAAAGGCCTATAAGTCTCTTAATGCGCCATCAAAATCCTAATGTAAGTAATACACTTAACATATGCCGGCCTTAGTTTAAATACAGTAACCAGGTTATTGTAGTGCTTGAACATAATTTCTCCCAGTAGTCCAGTTACTTATGTTCATGTAAACAGAGCATAGAGAGAGAAGTAACATAATGTAATGCAGTGTAGTATGGTACTGTATAATAAACTAGAGTACTATAGAGAGCCTCACAGTGAATGATCAAAACCCCTACTTATATGGACGATCTAGTATACGAATACATGATATATATTTACAGTAGTGGAGAGAGACAGAGGAGCTTGTTGGCAGTAAGGAATAGAAAATTCTGGCATTGCAAGCTCAATTCTTGCTGAGGTGGCCAACTCTCTGTTGGTCTGTGGCCTCACTGAATAATTGAATACAATGAAATATATCTTGTACCTAAGGCTGCCTCAGAGTGGAGGCAAATATGTTCAACATCCCTGCTGAGGCTGCCACCTCAACTCTGAAGACTTAGAGTTGTCAAGCAAGACTAGAATAAACTAAAAGAATATAGCATATAAATTAGTGTAACTTTCCCAGAGTTTTATTTCATGGCGAGGTTGCTGTAAGTGGATAATTATTGCAATCAATACATCTAATCAATGTCTGGCTTAATGGATTTCAGTTTGAGTAAATTATGTAGTGTGACTCTGCTCAGTGTTTTTGAATCTTTTTTATTTTGTCATCAAAATAGACTTTCATTAAACAATAACACTTCCCCCCAATCAATGTTATATGTCATTGAAAATGCTTTCTGTATCTATGTGTGCAATAGACCTGAATTGGCTAATTCAGTAAGACCACACACTTGAATAGCAAAAATAATAAATAAAAAAAACAAAAATATACATTTGCAGGTGCTGCTGGCATTGTGGAAGCACGAATGCAAACGTGTGATAGCTGACAGATTCACCATGCCTGAAGATGTGGAGTGGTTCGACCAGGCTTTGGTAAAGCTGGTAGAGGAGGAGCTCAGCGAGGAGCACAGGAAAGTAGTGGACTGTGGGCTTGACAGTTACTTTGTCGACTTTCTACGAGACGCACCTGAGGCTACAGGTACTGACCAATCACAAAGACTTGGAACTGGAACATTTCAACAGTGTTGCTGTATTATGTCTCACAACTGAATTGTGATCATTTTAATGTAAAAGGTTATTTCCTCACAGGGGAAGAGCCAGAAGATTCAGACTTTGATTTGCCCAAAGTGTATGAGCCTATGGAGTCATTTGAGAGTTTAAAGGAGCGTCTGAACATGTTCTTGAGCCATTACAATGAGAGCATCAGGGGCACTGGCATGGACATGGTCTTCTTTCAGGATGCTATGATACATCTGGTCAAGGTACTTCAAAGTCTAGCCACACTACCAAGAAACGGTAATATTAGCAAGAGCAGATATCACAAGCTCTCTATGTCACAGAATAGAACAAAAAGTGTAAAAAGTGACATGGCTCAGACAGAAAAGTATAATGTTTAGTCACATTCTCTGACTTCCTTCCTCACTCTGACATATCATTATCTGGTGTTTACCCAGAAGCAACAAAAGACCAAAAGAAACACACAATTATCTTGAGTACAATTACAGATGTTTCTAGGTTTCAACATTGTTGGAAACATTCAGGATGAGGCGCACATGAAGTACACAACTCAATAACATATATATATATATATATATATATATATATATATATATTACAAAGGTCTAGTCATTTTTAGACTTATTCATGTTGAAATCTTACATATTATATCTTGAAGAGTAACTCATTAAAAACAAAATGTCATACCCTCAGCCAAACTCAATACAAACGCAGAGACATAGCCTTGAGACAAGAGGATCCCATTGGATTTGCATGTCTGGCTACCTGATAAATAAATGGTCCCTTTTTTTGTTTATTAAATGGTGAAGCTTTTTGCATTTGGATTCCCTAGATGAACTGATATACAGCCTTCAAGCCCAAAAATGTTCTTCCAGTTTTACTTTGGTACAACTTAATATACGGGGCTTTGAAACACTTGCATGCTTGCTCACTTGCACTAACACAAAATCTCCCACTCTGTCTACCTTGTTTGTTTATTTCTCTCCTTTTCTTACTCACAGCTTGTTACATATCTGCAATCCTTTTATTAATCCTAGTTTTGTGTGTATGTATGGTTTTGTTTGTGTAGGTGTCGAGGATAATCCGAACACCCGGAGGTAATGCCTTGTTGGTTGGTGTTGGGGGTTCAGGTAAACAGAGCCTGACCAGACTGGCCTCATTCATAGCTGGATACAAGATCTTCCAGATCACCCTCACACGGTAATGCCCACATACAATACACAAACACAGGAGTTATTCCTTGTCCATACAGCTTAACCTTAGCTGAAATTTCTAAATGCTTAGTTTTAATTATAACCAGATAATAATATCAAATTTTTTTATTTATTTTTTATTTTTTTGCTTATTATGGTCTGTAGTTTCCCAGACAGTTATCATTTCATGTAGGCTGTAAAAAGGATGATTTACCAGTTTTCTGTTCCATTCTCGTCACCAACATGAACACAGAAAGGCTTTACCTTGGACTGCCAACAATCATTCTTTTGATTTTCAAACTTAAGAAAAACTCCAGCTGCTTTTGAAAAGCCATGTTTCTCCTTCATTTTAATGTACTTGAGACAAGATATAAACGTTGTAGAATCATACTTGATTGAGTCTTGATTGTATCTACAACATATGGCTGTTGTTGTTAACGGTAATCAGTTTTGAATGATATCAAGTCACATTCTCGAGTGGATCTCTTCAGACTAAATTCTATAAACAGTTTTTGTCAATTGTTTTGTGTAGCAAAGAGACCAAGAGGTTTCCACTCCTGGTGCCTTTTACAAATATTTAGTCACCATAGAAAAAAGGGTTATAAAAAGAGAATGTTGCTTTTGATCTCCATATCTATTGGGTATGAATATTCAGTCTCAGTTCTGGCGTTTGAAAACATTCATCAATAATCTTTCAGTAGTTGCAATCAGAATTAATTGCCAAGAATACAGATATTTGATATACTGATATTTTTGTATAGTAACTTTAGAGTGCTGGCCCCTCGTCTTCTCTGTGAAACAATATCATTGTCTATATAAGACTCTTTTAAGTGCAGTTGATTCATCAGAATAAGAAAAACTCCTCTATGATTCGGCTGAGTCATTTTTCTCTGCTTGCTCTGTCCTACACTTTGTCTGCCTCATTGTTCTGTGTCTCACTCTGGCCTTTCTCTCGCTCTTCCAACCTGTCAAATGTTTTTTCTCCCTCGGTCCCCATGTGCATTTGTCGCTGTCATATTTCCCGTCTGCTCTGTTCCTAACAGATTTTAGTGTTTGCTATTAATATGAATGAGCCTTGTGTTTCTCCCCTTGGCTGCACAACCCTCTCTAGAGAAAACAGGCAGCTTGATTTTTCTTTTTTCTGCTTCATCTTTTTTTTTTTTTTACAAATACAGCCAGTTGCCTTTTGCATGCACATCCAGTACAGTTACATCTCTATTTCTCGTTAGAGACCCTTATTCTCTGCAACCCTTTCTTATTGCTTTCATGTAAACTATTCCTTTAAATTCTAGCAAGAGAGTAACAAGGTTAGGATGACAGAGTTTTTAGCATTTAGTTTCTCACTGTCTCAATGTTTTCATGCCATTAATTCCACCCATTAATCTTCTACTTTCACACTCCTGCTATAATTCATTCAAGTTCACATATAAAAACAGATGGAGGCACATTTGAAAACAAGCAACTAGGACACTGCTTACTTCTTTACCACCTTTTAAGACAGAAATCTATTATTCTGTTCACACCTTTTTCTTTTTACCACTTTAATAAAAGCACCTGCAACCTGAAAATCAATGATGATGACACCTTTCGATGTTTGCAGACATAAACACATATGCACACAGCTTCGTCAAAAGGCTGTTTTAGATTAAATATTTTAACTTCAGCACACCATGCCGTATATCCATATTCAAAGCCAGGGTGGCACATAAGTGTTCAATGTAATTTGATCGTAAAAGATTTAAAGATGTCTTACCGTGTATTTTAGCAATGCACTACACTTTGTGTGCCACACAGATGCTATGGCTGTCAGAAAAAAAATGCAGTCGCACAGTGTGTGTGATGTTGCCCTGACTTCAAACTTGCCTTGACTTCAGCATGCCTAACTCAGACAGCATCATTCTGAAAGTAACATTTATTCCACACACATAATTTCCCTTTTTTATCATTGTTACCCTGTCAACTTTACTCATTCTGACAATAGCAGACCCAGAAAAGAAATAATCTTAAGTCCATATTTATTTTATGCATTCTATTCCTTGCCAGCTCATACAACACAGCCAACCTGATGGATGACCTGAAGGGTTTGTACAGAACGGCTGGTCAAAACGGCAAAGGCGTCAGCTTCATCTTTACTGACAATGAAATCAAAGACGAGTCCTTCCTCGAGTACATGAACAATGTCCTGTCATCTGGAGAGGTCAGGAGTACACACATGGATAAAAAAACACAAAAACACACATGCATGAATGCATGCTTATTGGAGTATAAACTAATATTTGATGTGAACATGTTCAATGTGTCAAATACATTGTTGCTAGCTTGAGATTCTGAAGGGCCCTCACAGAAAAAGGTCCCCCTTGGTTTGGTGCTTTGAGGTAGGAAGAATCACAAAAATCTGTTTTCTGGCTCAAAGAGAACACACACGAAGGTAGGTCAGCATTAGGCCACGTGTAGCCTTAGCAGTTAAATGTTGAAATTATTTTCAAAACTACTAGACAGGATGAGGGGCTATGATTTCTGCAAAACTAATAAGGCATGCAGCTGCTTTTTGAACCAGCTGAAGTTGAGACAGTCGGTTGCACAGTAACGGAAGTTGCAGTATTCTTAATTTAGATTAAAATAGAATTAATCTTTTTTGTCCACCAGTTTGGAAATTTATCTTCAACTCAAGAAACGACAACAAAAACACAGACAAGCATTTAGTAAACCAAACACATAGAAAAGGTCACATTATGCACTAAGAGCAGTTCATGCAGCTTTGCAGAGTTACCAATGTGGATGGCACTTGGACTTCTTAAATACATTTTTAGTAGCCAGAGGGACTGTATAGTGCCTCCCAGAGCTAAAAAGGCTCAAACTGGCTGAAGGGTGGATGGGAGCTATGTTTCAGGAGCTATGTTTCAGGATACTCCTCGCCTTATTCCTTCCCTCTCTGTAAAAAGTTGAGTCAAAGGCTTTCGGGGGTTTGCCAAGTATTTTGTATGCCATCGACTCAATCCTAGAAAGTTTATTCTTTTATATACAAAAATGTGGGGGCAAGAGCATCTTCCTTGATTAAAGATTACATTTTTAAGTTTATTTTTTGGAAGATATGCTAGATTTTCTGCAGCTGGGGACAGGAAGAAGACTTGATGACTCTCACCATCTTCACTGTTTAATCAGGAGGTCTCACACACATAGCATGTGCTGATTCAACAGGTCAGCCAGCTTGGTGTGTGATACCACGACTATAAATGTATTAAGTGGGACATGTGGCTTGAGGAGTACAAATTCAACCTTTATTCAGAAATTCAAATTTAGGCATGTTTGTTGGGAAAGTCATTAGTAATTGTTACTTTTAATGACAACGGGTGGGGGAAATGTTTAGTTCATTCAACTAAACATTTCCCAGTGCATGCTGTATATGTGTACATTTCCATATATTTTAGATGCAAGTCTTGCTTATCAGTGTAATATGGTGGCAGGTTTTCCTGCTTAATTACATTTTAATGAATGCTCTGGCACATCTGTGTTTTTATGGCAGTTTTGATAATCAACACAAACACTTTATTATGAGGAAAGCCTACTGGGGATACACAAAGCTGCTGCACTGACTCAGATACTTGAATTGACACCATCTAGTTTGTCGAACACCAAAGCTTCAGTTATACTTTTGTTGCACCACTGAAACTGATAGCTAGCAATTCGCCCATGAGTGAAATAAAGATTTCATGATGATGATACCAAGGCAGCGACAGCACAGACCCTGAGAAGAGAAAGCCGGGTCGTCTTCACCTGGAGGATGAGCAGTGCAGTTCAATTCAATCAAATTAAAAAGGAAATTGCATTTTTCCCTGTCAATACGATAGCATTTCACAATTGTTTTTCTCATCGATTTTGGATATAATAAATTGAAGCTGTAACTGACAGACAGAAGAGACAGATAAAACTAGGTCTTCTCTGTGCTATTGCACTCTATATTACAGCTGTAGAAATGCTTTTTTCATGTAATACTCAGTAACAGCAGCAGGTTGGAGCAGGTAGCTTCAAGGTCAAGTGCTGCACAATACTCAGCTGCAGACCCAGGATCAGCCATTTTACTGGATTTAGTGACTGTGTTGTAACTGGCGCAAATGGTGCATTGTTAAGTACCTTTTCTTACTGCTCTCTAACTTAGTATCCTGTTTACTTTATTCTTCCCCCCTTTTTATCTTGCACACTAATCCTTTCCCACTTCCCCCATTGTATGGTTTACCTCCTGTTTGTCTTACCATTCTCCCTTTTTGCCCTCTCTTTTTCTTCCCCCCCTCAGTTTGCACTCTCTATTGCGACACATAATTGTTGTCCTTTTCGTCCCCTCGCCCTTCCTTTTGTCCTAGTTATTCATGTGCCTTTACACCCCTTCCTTCTTGCCTTTATTTCCTTCACACCTCCTCTTCAGATAATCCTTGTTCCCCCTTGCTTGCTCGTCCTGTCTATTCTCCACCTACCTTAATTTTTCCCCCTTCTTCCCCCGAACTGTCTTGATTCTTGTTTAAGGACAGTTCTACAAATAACCACAGCAATGACCTTATCACCAAACATGCAGTCACAATAAAAGGCAAAGCGATCATTGATTGCCAAGATGGAAAAGTTGAAAGACTACTGAGCAGGAACTCTGCCTGGTATGAACTGACAGGACCAAGCAAACTAATTATTATTTTATTCACGTCTAATGTCAAGCTATTTAAATTTTATACAGTATCTCGCCCCCAGTTACTTCTCCATTAAGCTTCGACTCCTACTGCTGCTCTGTGCTGACACAGGAGTCTTGCTGCTTTTTACCCGCCTCTTCCCCGCTCCCTGTGCTTCAATGTTTATGTTCTGTGGGGGCAACAAGCTGTGAAACAGCCCCTGTTTTATATCAGCATCTTAATGCTGAGCATAAGCAAAGAGCATTGTAAGAAGTTCACCATCTGCCGGAGTAATAGAGAAATCTTTTTTGGATTCATACATTTTATCTTTTGATCTGTAATTTTTGATGCTGACTGTGAAAAGAAATGTTTGATGCAACATTAGCAATGTGTTTTAAATGCTAAAATAACCAACCACTAACAAGGAAACGTTCATAATTGCGCCTACATGGGCTAATTAAATAAGATCAGGAGAGGGAATACTACAGGCCAGTGAATTATTCTAGAATATTTCATATGGTTTTCTTAAAAAGGAAATCTTTAAAGTGTATGCTGTAGTGTGCCAAACCAGTCACATATTGCATTCCCATTGGTTGATTTATGCATCACCATCCTCCTCATGTTGTGGTTGTGTGCCATCACCTTAACCAATGATGTGCATCATAGCCTTCACATCGATGACTGGCCAGCAGTGTAAGCACAGGACTGTTTTTTGAGGATTAATACATACAGTATGTATTTTTGTTTGTTTTTTTTTCTTTTTTCATTTTTCAGCATTCCCTTGAATCCAGTAAACGAGATGGGTTTTGCTTCTGCTTCCTCCAATAGTACATGAATGTAATCTGAACGAAACAAGTTTTCTGTCTTCCTTTTGCCTTTTTCTGTTCTAGTTTTGAATTTCTTGTTGCCCAATTTAAGGTAATTATAGACTTGACTTATGACTTTCTGCTTCTGTTCAATTTGCAGAAGAATTGACACTGCTATACTTTATACTTGATACCAAATTGATCAAAACAGTACACTACATTAATTTTTCTTTCTTGTGCAGTCTTCCATCTTTTGGAAAAGTACATAATACATAATCAATAAAATTTGATTCTTCTTGAATCTTTTAATATACACTGGCCCTCAAACAGAAATCTTATCATTCACCTCCTGTTTTCCACTCAATTTTACCTGCTCTTATGTATTACCTCATCTTTTCTTCCTTTATGCTCCTCCTTTCCATCTGCTCACCCCCCTCCTATACCTCCCTTCCTAAATAAGACTTTATGCAGCAGCTGCTTTACCAGGGGAGGTAAATAGAAGTGGGGAGCAGGGGAGAATGTGTGCGTCTGGGTGTTGTTTGTGTGCAGGTGACAGGTTTATGTGTTGTGGTTGGTATGTTGGAGGGAGAGAGAAGTTTGTGTCGCAGACGTGTTAGGATGACTATGTGTGAGAGACACTGACAGAGAAATGAATAAAGGAAGAGTGAGGTTGGTGTGAGGTTGTTGTTTATGTGAGAGAAACCCAGCAGATGTTCCAGACATGGTGCTTCTAACCACAACACCTCATGCCCCTCCTAGATATTCTCCTACTCTGTCCTTTCTGTTACTCGCTCCGTCTCTCTGTTGGTAACTAGGGATTTAGTGAAAAGGCGCTAAAAGCAATGTGAGAGTATGCACTACCACTATCCCCACAAGTGAAACCTGGACAAAGAGGGTGTGTTTTCACAGAATGAGGATTTTTAGGCCAAAGCAGTATGGGGAGGATGAGCAGTGCCTGCACCTCAGTGCCTAACCAGCTGGAAAAGTCAAACACGTCCCAAAGTACTTCCAGTGTCAGTTAAAATAAAACTATCTTAAGCCACTGTAAGTAAATAGAAATTAGAAACAGTGCCTTACTTTAAATAAAATCTGTTCAGCAGCTGCCTTTTATCAAGTAAATTGACAATGTACATTTGATGCAAAATTATCACAAAATATAATGCAACAGTCACATATAAGCAAAAAAAGATTGTTGAGTTTATTGCAGAAAGTGCCCACTTGTTCACAGGCCACACATCAGCCTAAAAAACAAGATACTCAAATATTCATGGGAAACTGCAAAGAATGTCAGCTTTGGTTTGGTTTACAATGTCCATCAGTCAGAAAGCTGCCTTCCACAAACAAAACGAGTGAGTCAAACAAAAAGACGTGGGATATTACACCAAGCAGGATTACTCAGTTAGCCAGGTAACCATGCATCAATAGCCATGCATCAATTTCTCAGAACATTTGTTAATCAATAGCAATAATCAATACTTCAATACAATACTTATATACCTAATATATTCAAGTGACAAATGCATTTCCCAGGCATGCACAATTACAGAAAAAAATGGCAAAAATGTTTGTTTTCTATAACTTAGTTTAACCTGTACTAACAATCTGAAACCAGGTGATAGAGAGGAGATGATGAAGATGGACTGATGATTCAATTTGATGTCTGTGTGTCTTTGTGTATTTCTTACCTTAGGTGTCCAACCTATTTGCTCGTGATGAGATTGACGAGATCCTCAGTGATCTCATCCCGGTTATGAAGCGGGAGTTTTCCAGGCGACCACCGACCAATGAAAACTTGTACGAATACTTCATGTCACGTGTCCGAAATAATCTCCACGTTGTTCTGTGCTTCTCGCCTGTTGGGGAAAAGTTCCGCAACCGGGCACTTAAGTTTCCAGCACTGATATCCGGCTGCACCATGGACTGGTTCAGTAGGTGGCCAAAAGATGCTCTTGTTGCAGGTACATTAAGAGACAATTAATAAAATATAATGGTAGAATTTATTTCCTTATGTATATGTATATATCCCTTTCTGTGTATCCTCCATTTAGTCTGGCTGTTGTTGTTATTGTCAGTGTTGTAAAATCAGATCAAACTAGGGTATTACAACAGTCATTTATCACTCAGTCAGCTTATTAAAAATGTGTCCTTTGTGCTTCTAATTACTTAAAGTAATGGATGTTGTTTATAAATTTCATATGTATATATAATTCTTCATTCTTTCATCTTTATCAAATCTGCACAGCTCATATTGTCCTTGAAATCAGTCTCTTGCAGCACATCCATCGTTAAGATTGTCAGTTTGCTTTAAGAAAATGAATTGTGAAAATGTCAATATTTTCCTACTATCCCCTGCTCTTCCCCTGTCTCCTAATGTCCATTCCTCATTTTGCTCAGTCGGAAGAACGGATGACACAGATGTTGTAATAATACATGTAACCGATAATCCATAATGTCCCATGCAATTACACTGCCATTCCCTCTTGGAAAATAATCAATTAGAATTACTTTCAGCATGTCAGAGCATTGAGCAGTAAAAAACCTTGAATAGATTTATGCTTACAATTGCCAATCTGGTTTGTGTAACCATTTTTCCCTCTCCACTCTCTGTATTATTCTCCTCCTTAATCCTGCTCTCTCTCATTCCCCCTCATTCATCTTTCGGTCCTTCAGTTTCTGAGCACTTCCTGTCAGTCTATGACATTGAATGCTCAGCACAGGTAAAAAATGAAGTCGTTCAGTGCATGGGTTCCTTTCAGGATGGTGTGGCAGAGAAGTGTGTGGACTACTTCCAGAGGTACAGTATTTTACTAACCGACTGCCTCTCCTAATCCACCCTCATCACCTAACTATGATAAACATTTTAATAAATGTCGTACACAAAATGTCGCACAAGCATAACAGTTGAAGATTGAAATATTGTGCAAATGATTATTCTACATATTAATATCACATGACTTAAATGAATTAACCTAATGTAATCTGATTTGAATCTAGATACAGACGGTCCACTCACGTCACACCCAAGTCTTACCTGTCCTTCATTCAGGGCTACAAGACCATCTATAAGGAGAAGAGGTCTGAAGTCCAGACTCTGTTCAACAGGTAAACAGATTCAAAGGTCCAGTGTGTAGGATTTAAGGGAATCTATTATATATGATATTGAACACATAATTATGTTTCTATTAGTGCATTATCACCTGAAACTAAGAAGTGTTTTGTTTTCGTTACCTTAGAATGAGCTTTTTATATCTACAGAGGGAGTAGGTCCACTTCTAGGGAGCCATTTTGCAGCACCATGTTTCTACAGTAGCCCAGAACAGACAAACCAAACACGGGCTCGCAAGAGTGATTATTTCAACCCAAACCCTGATCATTCCATAACCCTAACCACGTGAAGATGCATCATCTAGCATGGGTGCGAGGGTGAGGAAAGGGGTCTTCATTTGGTCGCAAAATGCAGTCTTGCTGCTAGATGCATCTAAAATCCTACACACTGGTGCAAAAAAGGTTAAGGGAAATATTTGTTTTACTTGTTATTACAATATTAACATACATGTATACTGTCGCACTTTATAGCCTTTGGAGGATTTACGATGACAGTTCAACTGCTGTATAAATTGCATGTTGTCCGTATCTCTTCACCTAATTAGGGTGTGTTTGTGTCTAATAAATGATAATAGATTAATAAAGTTGTTGAGTCTTCAATCTGCAATTCAGTCTTCCTCTCAGTCATCATGAGTGTCCAGTAATGAGTGAGGCATCAATAACTAGGCATGACGTGTGAATTTTCTGAACAATAACAGCAGTTTTCACAGGTAGTTTTTAAAAAAGAATCGTGTCAAAGATTGAACCTAGTCTCATTCAATAGATACAGGGCCATATTTAGACGGTCTATGGCGCATGGTCTAAAGCGCAGCACGTGTCCAAGTCCATTTTGCTAGTTAAACGGCGGATAATCTGGGCACAAAGTGTGGCACATGCCGCAAAGAGATGGTATTCGTCATGAGTGTGTTTTGGGCGGAACATAAATCAGTGTAGGCGTATCTAATGTGTCGTTTGAATAGCAGTTAACAGACTGCGCTTTTGACTTTAGACCAGCTTTTTGTTGGGCTATGGCGCTGTCTCTTTCCGCTGCCTCAAAATAGCAATCCGCCATCATCATACAGCATCCATTACCCATCTCAGAACAACATGGCAGATTTTTTGGCACCTGTTGAAGGAATATAATGACATTTAGAATTTTGACAGGAAACTTTCTACAAGCAGACCAAGGCTGAGCTGTTTTGGCTGTTATAAAATAATGTGCAAGTATCTTTACCACCTGGTGCCCAGTAGACCACATAATCTGTCATAATGTCATGTCTTCCTCTTCAAAGTTTGTAGATCATTACAACAAACAGGACCCCAGGTGTAGAAGTGTGGAGTCCTCTCAGATAGTCTAGCTCACAAGAGCAAGGTTCAAGGTATGTTTTGAAATTGCATGCGGCTCATCTGATTGTGTTTTTGATATGTTTACTGTTAAGGATGAACACTGGTCTTAAGAAGCTGAAGGAGGCGTCAGAGTCTGTAGCAGCACTCAGCAAAGAGCTGGAGGTGAAAGAAAAGGAGCTGCAGGTTGCCAATGACAAGGCTGATATGGTAGGTTGAGTATGTTTGTTCATATTTTCTTGAATAACTTGTATTATTCTAGTCATTAATGTTTCTATTTTTCTATAGCTGTGTGTGCATGGACAAGTTGGGATTGCAATGATTTATGGCCATGTTTACTTTTTGTGCAAACACCCAGGTATTGAAGGAGGTAACAGTAAAAGCACAGGCAGCAGAGCGAGTGAAGGTTGAAGTGCAGAAAGTGAAGGACAAAGCCCAGGCCATTGTAGACAGCATCTCCGCTGACAAGGCCATCGCTGAGGAGAAACTTGAGTCTGCCCGGCCAGCTCTTCAGGAAGCAGAGGCTGCACTGCAGGTATGAAGCAGAAATGTTGAATATATGCTCCCCAGACAGAGACCAAACTTGTTTTGTTTGTAAAGAGCTAAAGAATGATGAAGCGACACAAAATATTTATTCCAGCTATTTATTCCAGCTTCTACCTTTTCATCTCAACTCTTTCACTCTTGAGACTAAAGGTCCCTTGAGACAAAAGTAAACCTTTTTGGGTTTACTGCTTCATTTACTTTTCAATCTTTCTCCACCACTTTAATGTAAAATACGACCAGATGTGATTAAAGCTAACTTGACTTGTGATAGAAGACCCAAAAAGCCTAGTTGTGATAAAGTTATTGATGGCAAATCATGATGTGCTCTCCACAAAGTGCATATACATTGAATATGTAAGGATTCTCTATGTTGTTATGATATTCATCTTAACTATAACTGGATCTAAAATTAATTGGGAAATAAGAATTTCAATTATCAAAACAGAGATCAATTTTCATTAGATGCTGCGATTGTGTAATTTAGTCATTCAGCAATTTGAGCCAAATCATTGACAAAGTTAATACATTTTTAATATTAATTTAAAATAATACCTGTATGTAGCATTGATGAATTCCTATGAACAGTATGAATATAGTATTTTTATGGTTTCTATTTTCCTGCTTCTCTTCTAATGACAATATTCACTTTTATATAAGCCTTCTCTGTCATGCAGTGCAGCTCCTCATGAGGTCCTCTGCTTCCCCTGTATACTCTTGTGTAAGCACAAGTTTCCCCTAAAAGATAGCCTTAGGGCCAAGAATTGTCGGTGTACTGTGTTTTTGAGCAGTTTATTGCACTCCTCTGTGTGGCTTAATGTCTCACATACCAGTATTTGTCTTGCTCCCTCACTTTGTGTTGCTTCAGGGTGCCACTTAGAGCCCTCTGTGACTTGCTGTGTGTAGCTGCTAGCAGGTTTTGCCAGCAGCCTTCCCACCGTGCTGTGTCTAAAGTTAGCATGGTGCTCTGGGGCCTGGAGCTGTGTTGTAATTAAAGCTGTCCTCCTGCGTAGATGGTTGCAAACAGATCTCCTACTATGGCAGGTCTCTGATTAGAATTTTCATCTTGCTGCTGCAGATGAAAACCGTATATATTCAAACAGGAAACCCTTGGGCAGTCCGTCTGGATTGATGATCATACATTTTGATCATGTATTTTTTACGAGCTATAGAGGGTTTTAAATAGAGCTGTGGTGCACATGCCAGGACTGCCGTTGTAGAACTCAGGGCATTTTGCCACTCATTCAAGAGACCTCTTCACTTGTTCTGGATGAGGTTGAGAGATTGAGGCATTTACTGTGAATCTCATTTACACCACAATATAACATGAGGAACATTAAGGCCACTTTCAGCTTGACATTGACTTGATACAGCTACACAGACAGTGTACAGTTTTGTTTATGAGTGCATTTCCTATAATTGACTTCCTGCCAATTACAGCTGGTCTGTGCGCTTGAGCCATGATGGTGTAATTATTTACACTGCAAGATCCCTTTGAAAAATAAACTTTAATTACTTCAAGTTCTTTGATTTAGCTCTTAATCAACACAATTCAAATCAATGAAGCTCAGCCTAGCCTACCATGTCTTACATCTGCTTATCTCCATAAAGCAACTCTTAATAATCACATAACAGTTGTGGATGAAAACAAGTGTTTATTCACATTTTCTGTTTGTGGATTCAATGTGGTTAAAATTTGCCATACATTTGAATGGAAACCTGAGACACTGTCATAAGAAAAAGATGAGTGGAGAGTTGAGGAGTTGATGAAATTGGAAGAAAAAATAAACCAGACAGTCTGCAGGCTGATTCTAGTAGGAGATTTACACTTTGGCTGATAAAATGGAGCAGGGAAGAGAGAGCAGAAATGAGGAAAAGTGCAAAAGGGAGAGGAGATGAGACGAGCGGGCAGAGGGCTTGGTGAAGCAGCCAAACAACTCTCAATGGGACATTTTCTTTACTCTCCTTCTGTCTCTCATTTTTAATCAGTCCCTTGAAGTAATTCTCTGTCCCCCTCTGCAGAACTTCTGTCATTCTGTTGGAGATTATATTGACAGTCTTCATCCTTATTTTCCCTCTCCTATCAGTGCCTCTGGTTGTAATTTCTCACACACTCCCTCTGCTTTAAACTGCAGCATTGTATACAATTGCCCTTATATGTCATGTCATAAATAGACATAATAAAACAATGATTATTTCAGTCTTTGTTCTCATGTCATCCAATTGTCTCCACTCACTCTATAGAATATCTTGTGTAAATCCACTTGCCTGCACTCACTCTACTTATTTCCTGTCCTCCCATGTGTACAGATGGGCACAAAAAGTAATTATAATCTAGAACTAAGTACCATATGATAACTTTACACCTTAAATTGTGTCCGACAAGTGGTTTACTGTGAAACCAAAAATAAATGTATATAAACAGGCAAATGTAATTGCTTTACTTGTTTTAGACTGCTGTAAAATGCACTTAAAACATGACCAATGATAACCCATGTTGCTCTTATTATCAGTTCACACAAGCTGTACAACATCATTAAACATTCAGATACAGTCTAAATTCTTCTCCCTTATATTTCCTTTCACCGTGCCCTATCAGACAATCAAGCCATCGGACATTGCCACTGTACGAACACTCGGGCGCCCACCCCACCTCATCATGCGGATCATGGATTGTGTGCTGCTGCTCTTCCAGAGGCGGGTCAACACAGTGAAGATCGACCCAGAGAAGAACTGCAACACACCTTCTTGGCAGGAGTCCCTAAAACTCATGACAGCTGGAAACTTCTTGGGCAGCCTGCAGGTATGCATGCTCATATCACATTCATACAGTTGAGATTGATCAGGTATATTGCTGCAGAGGGCTTGCTCACATACAGTATGCCCTAAATCATATTATTTTGGAGATATCTTTGGTAGCCTTCAGCATTATTTACTGTATTCACCATGAAAGTGTGTAAAAATTGTTGTAGATGTAATACCGAAGGACCAGATCCAGCTCCACACACACCAATTTTTATTCCTTGCTCTTTTTATAAAAGATATCAAAGTCACTTATGTTGTAATATTAAATCTGGAAACAAAACACTTGAATCTTATTTTCTAAGATGCTATAAGTGCCGCTTAAGTGTCTGTGTCATTATGCAGCAGAGTCACTGCCTGAACCGAGACCAATCAGTGAAATGCATACTTTTTGTACTCTCTTATACTATACTCACTTTTTGATGAATACAATTAGCAGCTGTAGTTATAGCTATGTACTGGGAAGGATGTCAGCCCACAGGGAGTCTCAAACTTGCAGGCAACCTTCACATATGTCAAAGGACATAGCTATAATAAAATATATACTGTATATACAGTAATACAACCAATAAAAAAAACAAGAAAAACAACAACAATGAGACTACAGACTATATGTTTAAGGTGACAAGTGTATTCTTTGATCAGTAAGATTTGTAGTGGGTCAAAGATGGTGTGATGTGTAAAATCGGCTCAATCACTGAGAAGCTTGAATCCACAATATTCCACAACTTTCTCAGATTTGACTCAGCTGGTTGAACTTTTACTCCCCTCTTATAGTTCGATTTGTCTGCCTACCTTGCTCTGTCATCATCTTATCTGTAATTTCTATCTCATCTCTCTCGTCACTGAACACAACTACCACAACTTTTATCTTCCCTCTTCATCCCACCTTGTGTTTTGTGTTCTTTTATCTTTTTGATTCCTCGCCTTTTTCTGTCAGTCTTTCTTTTCCAACAACTCATGCATATAATATTTTTTTCTATTCTGTGTTGTGCTCCTCTCACATTTACTAGCTGCTCCGCCTCATCTGTTTTCACTCTTCCTCTTTGCACTTTGTCTCAGTTTCTCTGTCCTTACCTGTCTGTCTTTTTCTCCTGTCATTTCCTCTGCGGCTACCTGCTCCACTTGCTGCGTTTGGTTTCCTCTACACCATTGCTCCAGTTATTTTCAGTTTTTTCCTTTTTTTAAATTTAATTCAGTGCCACATTCTTTGTTTTTAAGTAACAGATACAGTGTTTTTTTTGTTATTTAAATGAGTGGTAAATGTTTATATTCTTTGCATACTGACATACATAAGTTTCGCTTTTGTTCCTCCCATCCCCCTCCTTCATTTTTTTCCTTCTCTCTCCCTTCCTTTGCAGCAATTCCCCAAAGACAGCATTAATGAGGAAATGGTGGAGCTGCTGCAGCCTTATTTTGACATGCCCGACTACAACATTGAAACAGCCAAGAGAGTGTGTGGCAATGTGGCTGGCCTTGCGTCCTGGACAAAAGCTATGGCATCCTTCTTCTCCATTAACAAGGAGGTCTTACCCTTGAAGGTAATGTATCGTGTGGTATATCTACTGTAGCACAATAGTTCCCTCCATTGAGAGTATATGATGCTGAGAATAGAATAAAAAGAAATTTCAAGTGTAGTCCTTTTGTTGAGTTCAAAATATAACATAAATCGCCTCTTAAATATCCCCTAACAAATGAACGCCGCATGATGCACCTGTCGTCAACATCACCCCAACACACACACACACACACACACACACACACACACACACACACACACACACACACACACTCCCTGGGCAAAGTCCATGGCCTCCCACTCTTCCACTCTGATGAATAAAGAACACTTATTGTGGAGGAGAGCGGTTATTTTTCTGCAGAATTGCTCCAGGCTACAGAAACAGCATAAACTGTCTCTGATATGAAAAGGATTTATTCATATTCCTACTTTTTGGCAGCAACAATTTGCTGATGGTGTAGGCAGTAGAAGTGGCCCAAAAAATTCAGATGGACAGACGGACAGAAGTAGGCTTTTATCCAGTTATCATGTGCATGCAAAAATAAAAATGGTGAAAACGGGTGCACCGTGAGTAAAGCTCCAAGAGCCTATTTGAATTTAATGCCATTTTACAGTAGTTCAAGCCCTTAAGTGGATCTCCACAGGCAGGCAACTTGTTCATTAAAACTCGTCGTAGCAGCCTCAGTCACAAAGTAGAGTTTGGTGTGGGATAAAGATCATATCTGAAAAAGCATAATAGTTAATATCAGGCAAAACAGATTACCTCCTGTTGGGTGAAATAAGAGTTTGGTTGAAGTGTGTGTGAGTAAACACAAGAAAAGTTATTTTGAGATCATAACTTGCTGATATTTGTCTAATATTTTAGTTGATGTTTGTTCATTGGAATGGATTATTTGGTTCTTGGATCAGCAAAAAGCAAAAGATGAAATCTACAAAGTCACAAATTGTAAAAAACAAACAAAAAAAAAACTAAGAAGAAATTAATTAATGCTTTGAACTTTGAAAACTGTTCTACCCTTCTACAACAAAGTGAAAAGAGATGTACTGATATTAATTGCTTTACGTCTAAGTGACTGGCTCATCTTTTTCACATTCAAGCTGCACAAATATGTCTATCTACAGTATTTGTTTGTATTTATTTATTTTCCAGAGAAGGGGTTAATTCATATCGCATACCCAGTGTTTTCATGCAAATGTCCTTAATCCTTTTTTTCTTTTTCCAAGTTTGTCCAGTGTAGTCTGTGGATGTAAAATGTGTGACAATCATTTAAACTCTTTAACTTGCTGGATGCAGTTTTTGTTGGATTGTGTTCACCAAAACTTTGCCTTATGATTCTTATGTTACTGAGTTGTTCTTTGTTTTTGTTTTTTTGCCTTATTTCCTTTCCCCCTTGTTACCCGGTCTTATTTTCCTACTTATTTTGCCCTCGTCGCATCTTATTTTCTCCATCTTGTCTGCACTGCACTTTTATGCATCTGCTGACCCCTGGTTTCTTTTTTCAAATCACCCATCTCACCCCCCTTGCTTCTTTCCTAGTTTGCTTTCCCCCTCTCTACCTCTCTCCACTCTCATTCTCTCATTTCCTCTATCTCTTTCACACACATTTTGTTTTTCTCATATTCTCTGCACCCACCATGAAAACTCCCTGCCTCTCTGCTTTGATCCTGACCTTTTTACTTTAGCGTGGAACAAATTGATTTTCTGGTTTCCAGCTCAGTGGTGGCTTCCCTTCCCGCCAGCCAGAATACTGCCAGACAGAGATACAGTTAGGCAGACAGACAGGCAGAAAGACGGGCAGGGGTGGTCCTCTCACATGTCAATAAATATTAAATGAATGCTCCAGACTTCCTCTTCCCCAGGCCACCCAAACACACTCAGATGCACACACACTTAGACATACTCACAACTTTTCTCTACATCTCTGTCTCTAAGCCTCTTGTCATCACCCCCTCTGTCCCTGTTAATTTCTAGTTTCTCTCCATCTCCCTCATTACCAGTTGCAGATTTCTATTTTTTCCAAGCTTTGAGTCCCTGTATCTGCACCTATGACATGGTTAAAATCTAATCTGGCATAATCTGAACCAAAAAACATCCCTGTTTTTCACAGGAAAAAATAATATAGGGAGAACTGTCCCTGTTTTTCTCCTGAATAAAACACTCAATCCTACTACCTCTCCTCTCTTTTTCTGTCAAATCCTCTCCACCTTCACCACATCGTGTCTGTCTTTAATTCCATCTTTTCTCTATCTTAGTCGTCTGTCTAAAAAGGTGACTGAAAGGCACCAGTGTAGGCATTTTAATGCATCCCAAATTGTACTGTGTCTCTTATTTCCTTTCTTTTTCAGGCTAACTTGGCAGTGCAGCAAAATCGTCTGGCCATAGCTAATGTGGACCTACAGAAGGCTCAAGCTGAGCTGGATGCCAAGCAGGCAGAGCTGGATGTGGTACAGGCGGAGTACGAGAAGGCCATGATGGAGAAACAGGTCAATAGCTTTGTCTACTTCCTTAACTTCCAAACAAACTCCTAGGAGAAAAAGAAAAATGATAATGCCATAAAGCTTCCAATGTCTCACATCTGCCAGATCTACTTCTTCTCCAACTGCTTCCTCTGCTTCATATTTTTCTGCTGCTTCTTTTGCTTCTTCCTCTTCTTCCTTACACAAACTGGTGACATTTTTGTGCCTTTTTTCTCCTGTAGGACTAATTAATGTTCATAGATAACATTATACAATTGGACATCTAGTCTGTTCCACTGAAGCCTGGAATATAATGGAGAATTACAATATCAGTTCTGCTTAGCTGAGTTTTAGTAGCACAATACATTGAACTACTTTGTCAGAATCCAAACTGGTGATCCCATTATTTCTTTTTAATTGCTGTTCTTTATGATTCACATGACTGACACAGCTCTTTTGTGCTTTAATGATTCAATTCCTAATTTCCTGGAACAATGAGATGTCTTTCCCTACCTCAGCTAACCCCAGTCCTTTCAAAGAAGCAGTCCATTTCTTCATGTACAGTATGTTTTATACATGAACACAAGTTAAAGACCTTTTGTCCATATATGAAAAGAAATATTAAAAAAGTGATCATTAAAATATGTGCTTATATGATGACCTTATTTCAGCTAAATTAAGTCTATAATTAGTATCTTTACCTTGACACATTTGTTAAAGATCATTTCTAAAACTTATTTTGTGCCACCTGATGAGATTTATAACCAGGGTGAGCTTCTTGAAAATAGGTTAGAACATTTTGTCTAAGCTTTAACTTCTGATTAATCTTTTAACACCATTACTATCGTAATTCAGTATTTTCCAGCATTGTAGGTTACCATTTTGTTAAATGAGCCTATAAACTGAAATCACAGAGGTGGACTGTCTCCACCTCAAAACGACTCAATCTGAGTTAGACCTCTTTTTAAATGAATGTAACCAACACCAGCAGTACACAGGTAATTGTGTGTCCCATTTTTGTGAGACTATCTGCTGTGGATGTGCCTTTCATCATCAGTACTGTCTGTTCTGTGTTAAATAACAGCATATAAATGGAACAGTATGTGCATCAACACTCGCTGATTAGGAAATCTGGACAGCCTAAGTTGACTCTTTTTATAATTTTGTGATTAAGAAGCAGAGCTGTTCATCTCTAGGGGCCAAATACAAGATTGAAGGGCTCAATGCGGGAGCGTTTAAAGGCTCAGATAATTTCTGTTGACTTTGATGTGCTTCTTAATTAAGAGAATGCCTATACCAGACAGTCTTTATTGATGAATCAGACATTGTTGCTATATTGGACAAACAACCTCATTATTGCCTGTGAGCAGCTGGTAAAGACATAATTGTGCTGAAGGTGCTGCCATCCTCTTACTATATATTTTTTCTTTCTTTTTTTTTAAAAAAAAGGATAGAAAAAAAACATCTACATCCACATCCAGATTCAATGCAAGCCTAACCTAGAAAGCATTAGGTGAAAGGTAAATGACTGTCACATGGAGCTCAACATGGAGGTTCTGAAAGTGACATTCCCATTCAGATACTGAAAAGGGTGTTGATTATTAGCTATAATGTCGTAACCATCCACGCTAGATTTACCACAGGCTATGAGATTGTGAAACAGTGGTATACTGTATGCTCCTGTAGCGCTTGCTGTTAGCATGCTAATGCTGCTACACCTGAGTTACATTAACCACGTTCAAATCGTTTACGTTGTGTTTTCTTTACAGATTAGTTAAAGTGTCTGAGGGATGCAAATCTCTACAAGTCAGGCCTTATACTTGTGTTTGTGAGTTGATAGTCATTGAAAAAGAATAATTTGCATAGTCTATGGGAATGAGTATTGTTTCAGGCTTTAAAAAAATGTGTACACAGTCTTGTACCTTTGCCTTACCTTCCCTTTTTTCTGTTTTCCAGAGTTTTTTTTGCTCCAAATCTAATGCATCAAGGTCATGATTCATCCCGTAATTGGCCTGCTTGGTTTGAGACTTAAAAGTCTTTATGTAAGGATTTTCTGAAACGTCAGTAGAGTGAATAAATAGGAAATTCACATCCAGAGCTGTTCAAAAAGTGGCCGGCCACCATTGAGCTCCATAAACAAACATTTTCATATTTTTAAACTGTACCACCTGGAGGAAACCCACACAGTGCTAAAGAGAGCATCAAAGTCCTATACTACTGGCATTGGAGTTTACAAGTCACAGAATAGTTGGTTATTTCAGTACTGATATGAGCATGCACTCTTTGTCCCTGTAAACATACTTGAGAATAAATACACACCGACGTACAGAGAACAAATGGTCGAATGAGATTTAGATGGATGGATGGATTGATGTAGAGACAGTTGGAAGGACAGACAGGGAGGCCAGACTGATACATCAACCTACTGACCTCTTTGTCTGCTCTCCCTTCCCATCAGACTCTGCTGGAGGATGCTGAGCGCTGCAGACACAAGATGCAGACGGCATCCAGTCTCATCAGCGGTCTGGCTGGCGAGAAGGAAAGATGGACAGAGCAGAGCAAAGAGTTTGCTGCCCAAACCAAACGCCTTGTTGGTGGGTGTCAAAGCAGATATAACTGTTAATCAGAAAAAGGAGCCATAATAGAATTGGCCCTGCAATGTAACTGATTAACGCTCTCTGATGAATAATAGTGATTTGTTTGTGTTGTGTTTGTTAGTTAAACTTGGCTTGAATGAGTAAGACAAACAATACCAACAATCTGGTCTACATTTTACTGTTTGACTTGACATTTAAATCCCAATGTACAGCTAACATACTAACATTTATCTTTATTTTTATTTTCACACACTTTTATATTCAATGACCAGTGTTTATGCATGCACGAGTAACAAAACCTTTTCTTGTTCCAGGTGACATTCTTCTGGCCACAGCATTCCTCTCTTACTCCGGCCCCTTCAACCAGGAGTTTCGTAATCTTCTACTGAGTGACTGGCAGCGGGAGTTGAAGCAGCGTCGCATCCCGTTTGGCAACAACCTCAATCTGACAGAGCTGCTCATTGACGCACCCACAGTTAGCGAGTGGAACCTACAGGTCAGTGATCTGTTTGGGAAAGGCTGCCAACCAAATCAACCATTTTGATGCAATGAGGATCCAAATGTTGTTTATGTATCCTCTAGGATAAATACTGAGTACATAGAGTTTGCAAGTTCTTTTTTCACAACCTTACTAAATAAGCAGCGTTTTTGTTTATATTGATTTTTTTTGTTTTAAATATATCATCTTTTACCAGAAACACTTTTCTCTATGAAACATACCATTTTTGAGTTTGGTCTATTTTCTATGAAAGCTTCATGTTGCAGCTGCCTGACTGTAGTGGTTATTTATTTATTATTGATTTACATTCTTCTCTGCAGAATATATGTATGGATCACTTAAACAATTGCTGCTATAAAATCAAATACTGAATAGCTCTAACAATGAGTTAACATGAAAGGGAGTGCTTAAAGCTGGAGTGTGTAAGTTATTTTAGGCGTCATTTGGTCAAAAATCAATAATAACCTTTCAGCAAATTGTAATTCATAGTGTTATGACAGAACACTGGACTTCTGTGTCTCCTCTTGGCTCTGTATTCAGGCTTTAAAAAATCAATGCTGTGACGGCAGTGTTCAGCCAATCACAGTTCATTTTACAGAGCAAGCTGTTTTGGGCGTTCCTACTGGTTGCTCGACCAAAGTCGGTGCGTGTTCACCTTCCATCTGTGGTGATGGTGCAACGGTGGACGTCCCGGCAGGAAAAGCCGCTATCCCGGCATCACAAACAAAAGCGTACACGGCTAAGCAAGCCAAAAAAAGGAAGACCGATGTAGAGAAACGAGAGTCTAAAAGGGAGAGTGACAATAGACATAGTGACTTAGCGATAGCATCGGGCTGAAGTTGGATACTGAGCTTGCTGTTCTTCTCCTGGACAGATGAGCCTCCAATTTAAGTTGTACAGTACATAGCTGATAATCTAAATGTGTGGTATTAATTGGCTGTGTAGTTGAAATGACCGTGAATCTAATAAAGCAGGCGGTTTGTGGTCGCAATTAACGAGTAATGTTGTGAGTTGATTAACTTTATGCTAACCGTAGCCAAAGGCTCACGACAGCTACTGTACAAGCAAGTCAGAGCCAAAGTCAACGTCAAATGTATTGTCAGTAGCGTTATATATACACGACATACAGAGGACGTGTGCCATGTCAGTATGGATGTGACAGTTATTATTTATTTTCAGGTTGCGGTGAAAAGAAGGAAGTGTCTGAATGAAGTGGTTGTCTCCGATAGTCTGTGCATGTGGGGGTAATTGTTTACTTTAGCGTTATATGTTCTTTTATTATTCTTAGCATTCACACCTCTTTCCCGTGATATATAAGTGTTGCTGTTGTCATTAGATTATGCTGTTTAAGTATCACGTCAGTATGACAAATATTGTGGCTTTATTAGTGCCAGACATGTAGGCTATGTCATGCTGAGACGTTAGCAAGAAATAATTGTTGTCGGTCTCTATCACGAGAGAAAGGTAAAGTACTTTCTTACCTGTAATTCGGCCATGGCTAGTGTATTACAGAAAAGTTCCGATGTGAATATTTCAAGCACCACAGTCGCGCACATCCACGAGAATTCAGGCGAAAGACAGGGTGGAGCTACGCAGTCGAAACTGGGAGGGGAGGGGGGAGCGCAGTTGTTTTCATCCCATTCTCATGCGTTTGTCACATATTCTACAAACTCCAGCTTTAAAATAAAAACATTCAGTTAATTAACTGCCATTTGCATGAATAAACTTGATGATTGAGCCTCAACCAGTCTTTTGTCCTCTACTTTACAGGGGCTCCCCAATGATGACCTGTCCATTCAGAACGGCATCATTGTCACCAAAGCTGCACGCTTCCCCCTTCTTGTTGACCCCCAGACACAGGGAAAAATCTGGATCAAGAACAAAGAGGCCAGGAATGAGCTGCAGGTTTGGGATTCTTTATTATATACCTTTGCTTTAAAATATGCAACCTGTAGGGCTGGCCAATATATCAATATTGTGGCGTGCTTTAATTGCTACTTATTTTTTTTAAATATATCATTTGGGTGTTCAATTTATTGACATCAGACAAGAACACTAACAACATTCTGGTGAGTCAATCAAGTTCGGCTGGGCTAATCAAGTATTGTTTTGTTATTATCCATCTAAAAACGCAAAATTGATCTGCAACTACAATAATCTTCTGTCAGTATATTTGTATTATTACTTTTTAAGCCTTTAAACTTCACTTTAGGTACCACACACATTAAAAATTGTAATAGTTTTTCCCTTACTCATCTCCTGCACCACTTTTTTTGCAGCCTCTAAAATCCTTTCATTGCTTGATCTAATGGTTCTAGATGCTCAGCTTCTGCAGTACTGTTTGCCCTCAAATCCCTTTCATTGTCCAACATGCTTTTCCTTTCGTGCAGAGTCTTGAAAACATACTGCAAAATTCTACAGACGTAATAAAACCAGCTAAGGTCACTGGCCCTGTTAGCGGCAATCTCTGAGCCGAGTGAATGCATTCTGCAATCCTATTATGAGTCCTAAAGACGCATTTCCCAAAGCAGTGGGTTTAAACTCTTTCCACAAATTACCTCATCAAACCAACTGTATTTATTTTTATAAGGTTTTCTAAAAATGGCTCATCTCAAAAAGTGATGTGTTATTAGTTTAACAAGTCACATTTCTCAGACCGAGCACAGTCTTTGTAGTTTATGAGGAATGAGAGAGAAGTCAAACGTGTGTCTCCTTCATCTGACAGAATCATATTCTTCTCACTGTCTTATAAAATCGGTCATCAGTCTGTTAGAAGCTATGTGATTGCTGCTGGGGTTGGCAAGGTGATGATAAAAACAATATTTCTCTATGTTACAGAGAAGCTTTAAGGTTGCCCCATTAAAACCAGATTCTTGTGAAAACACTCTAGAAATGTCCAGTGTGGAGGGAAAGGGAATGCCTCCAGCTGTCCAATGCATTACATGTTAATGTCATACCATTTTTGTATTAATAAAAGTCCTATATTCTGATCCTAGATCACCTCACTTAACCATAAGTACTTCAAGAACCACCTGGAAGACAGTTTGTCTCTTGGACGCCCCCTTTTGATCGAGGATGTAGGAGAAGAGTTGGACCCAGCACTCGACAACATCCTCGAAAAAAACTTCATCAAAACTGGCTCCACCTACAAGGTAACATGGCAGAAATAACCATCCTGAGACCAAACATTCCAGATTTGTTCCCCCCCTTGGTTAAAGAAGTGTGAAATGGGAAGATGTGTTTCAAGTGCTGGTGGTATGCATGATGGGACTTGGTTGGGTCCCACCTGCCACGGCAACTGTCACACCTGTACCGCCACAGGTGGATTAGCACAGACAGGGGAAAACAAGACGAGTCACTGACGCAGCACAACATGGGTAGTGCTGACTGGAGGTGGAGAAGGTCTTTGATTTCTTCAACTGTGCCATGTGGTGCACCTGCCCCAAATCATGTTAATTGTCCTGGGACAGATTAAAGTGTGTTCAGCGAGGCATGGTCACTAACAGAGAGAACGTGTTATTGTGTGCTAAGTAAGTGTGTTGTAAGTTTCTATGGGCCAGTGCACAATGGATTTCCCCTTTAATTTAACAAGAGGTTGAGCATCACCAGCTCTTGTAAAAGATTGCAAATTTTGGCATCTTTTGAACCTGCGTCAACAAAATAGTCCACCAGTACCCCAAAAAGCACAACTTAGACTCCGACCAAGTCCAGTTGCAGAAGTACATATTTTGACTGCTGCATATTACAAAATGTGTTTATTTTTTAATATATGTCTCCTTTGTTTGTTTGTTAGTGTTACCAAAACTTTAGATCTTTTCTCTAACATTGAGACTGCCGTTGATAGGAACAATGGTATTAATCTGTGTGTTAGAGGAGAAGAACATTTGAATATCCAGCAAAACCAAATCAGGCCTTGAATATCCACATTAGAGAGGTCTTTGAATCAGCACTTGAAGTAATTTCAAATTAAATCTAAAAGATAAACAAGATGATCCCGCATTTAATTTCTACCCGTGCTCAAACTGATTTCTACCATGGTGAATCTAATGAATGAGTTTATAATGAGTTTCTGTCCCATTAACAAAATTACAATGTACTTGTATAAAAGGTCTCACTGGATTCAGGTCCAATATTGTATAATCAGGAGATACTGCGCCGCCACCCTGCCAGATATTTTTTGCTTTGCTCTTTTCATTTGTGGCTCAGTGTTGAAAAATAGACCACTCTCTGGCTCAGCATCCTAATTTCCTGTAATGTGCTCTTCAAGTTAGAAATTTTAATTTAGAAAATTGCATAGCGTGGTTTGAATGGTTCTTATTTTGTCTGCACTTTATTAGCAAAATGACAGCCCTGAATCAAGCCTAAGATGTGAACACTCTAAATTGGTCTCTGCCAATAAATTGGTTTGAACTTTCGAAAAAGCATTTTTATTGCACACATAAATGTGTATTTTCATATGATGCTTGTAAAGATTTGAGCAACAATTTCCAAGAATTACAATTGACAGGTCAGTCGAAATGCATGTTGTGCAGATAACCATGAACGCCAGTTTCTGTACTGTACATCAGGACAAGAATGGATTCTTAGAACTTGTGATTGTGATGTCTCTCTCTCTCTGTGTCTCACACACACACATGTTCAACCACAGAAAACTAAATCACACAGAATGTAAGAAGTTGCAAGAGAGAGGAAGAGTGAAAGTTTGCTTTGAGCCATTTCTCTCACTCTCATTATCGCCTCTCAACTCCTGGCTCCAGCTGATGCTGGTTATTCAGCAGCTGACACTGCAGCTGCCTCCCTCTGTCTCACACATGCATCAAACAAATACACACATGCATGCACTCACACACACACACTGAACATACTGCACAAACTGCAGAAAAACATGCACACACACTCACAACCTAAAGTGATTGCAAGTAAGCACATGTTGCATGCAGATAACACATCCACCCAGAAGTCTCTCAGCTGCCTAATGAGAAGCCTGATTAGAGGTGTCTACACCCTGCCTCCCACCCTCTCCTGAAGAGCTTTAATTTCTATTAATATCCTGGTGTGAGGAGGAAGTGAAGGTGTCTGTGGCCGACAGCTCCAGGGACAAGCAGGCAGATGGATGATTATAAGTTATGCTGCTGTGGGCAATTAAATGCTGATTAGAGCAAACACAAGCACACATTCATTCACATGTACACACGTATGCAAACATAGCAGCTGTGAACCCAACTTTGTGCTCTTTATTCTGTGCATGCTGATGGATGATGAGGATGTGTCTTTCCTTCCCTCTTAACTTGCTTTTTGCAGGTGAAGGTGGGGGACAAGGAGGTGGATGTGATGAAGGGCTTCAGGCTGTATGTGACCACCAAGCTGCCTAACCCGGGTTACACCCCTGAGATCAGCGCCCGCACCTCCATCATCGACTTTACCGTCACCATGAGAGGACTGGAGGACCAGCTGCTGGGCAGAGTCATCCTCACAGAAAAACAGGTAGAATTGCTTTCAAACAAAATGGTAGCCAATGTATAGATCTTTTAGCTGAATATTTAAATTGATTTAGGCTGCACTATTATGTCATTGCCAATTAAATATCTGTGTGTTTCCGCAGAGAGGATGTACCTCTGGCTTGATGCAAATAGCTTAGGTCCTTGTTGTTTCCTTGAAAAGCCCTTGGAGACTTTCAAAATACAGGCTTCCAACTCAACACCTTCCCCAACTGTGCACCTCATTTTCTCCCTCTAGCAAGCACCAACTGTGTGACAATATAACTCACAGGTTATTATCACCTTTTGAATATAGAACACGGAAATCATTATGGACCTTAGACACAGGCAGTGTAAAGAAACAATCAAACAACAGAAAAGAATACCAAACCTACACACAAAGAGACACACATCTTAAGAGGTCTTAGGCTGGAGTCATTCGCTCTGGGCAATAGACATGCATTATAAATACACCCAATTCAGTGGACGCATCGATTATGACTGGGAAGAGACCTGTGCTAGTGCAGGAAGGCCATTGTCCCTTTAGTAATGGCTGAGGATGAGATGAAGGATTTCTGCCTGATGGGGAAAAAGTGGCTCGTTATCTGTGAATGAAATATGTATTTAATCATAATGAGCTGAAGCTGAAACCTTCATGTTCGTAGTTCATGCCACATTTATAAGCCCAACATAATTATTCAGTTATTTGCTTTCACTTTATGTCAAAGCTCCTGCGTGTTCAAAATAATGCATTTATATGATTATGAATGAAGAAAATGTTCAAAGACAAACAAATTAATGCACAGTCTAACCATAAGATGAGCTCTTCAGCTCCTTGATTTTCAAGTCACGGGCAGTTGTCTTGACCATATTAGTCTTCATAGTGTAATTATACTGAAGAGGATTACATTACATTTTCCTTGGGTTTACTGTGGGACAGGGAGGTACTGGGTACTTTAATTCATGGAGTGTCAGACTGGCATCCAGGGCAATGGCACTGCATGTTAGTGTTGTGTTTACATTGTCATCTGCAGTAAGACATGGTCATTTCTCTTCTCTCCCTTTTTTACACTATTATTTAAGTTTTTGTCCCTCAGCCTGTTTGTCCTGTTATTATCATTAATAGTTATCATATCAAGAGTATTTAGACTCATATAAATCTGTCATATTTAATCCAGACACTGTGCTTTTAATCTCCAATCACAGTAGCAATATAATTAGTTTAAAACATATGAGTCAATGTGGCATAGTTTTTACCCCTTCACCCTGCTAACACTTCAAATAAAGGATGACAGTGTCACTTGGGTCTGTCTGTCCACTAAAGACCAGACTGCCATGTGATCTGGATGAGGCACATGGCAAGATGAATCCTTGATGTATTTAACTTTCATCTTGCTCTAAGGCATACATGTCAACTTCCAGTATCTCTTAATCTTAAAGGTATTTCATTTGCTGATCAAATTCATGCACCCCAGGAGATGAAGCCTTTTGATTTATATGATCGCATGGCCTTCCCTCTAACACCATGCCACAGCTTTATAACCTATATGTGCTGTATATGTGTGTGTGTGTTATCTGTGCTTTGATGACACCAGGAACTGGAGAAGGAGAGGACAGACCTCTTGGAAGATGTGACATCTAACAAGAGAAAGATGAAGGAACTAGAGGACAACCTCCTCTACCGCCTTACCAGCACACAGGCAAGGAAATACATCTGAAACTGTGATGTATCAGAAAGCATTCTGAAGTGGTGAACAACATTGCCTCCAACTGAATTGGCAATATTTGGCATGTAATAAACATCAGTCTGGATACTATAACAGTGTCAGGAAGAAGTTTTGTATGTTCTTACGTTTTTTTTTTTATTTCTGTTGCATCTTTGCTTTATATATAAGACCAGTATTACTAAAAGACTGTTTGTGACATTTGCTGGCAAGTATTCTCATCTGGATTTGATTAAAACTCTATTACGTTTGTTCCTAGGAAAGAAAGTTTCATAAATGACGTCACCCAATAAAGAAAAATATAAAAAACGTACATCTGTTAGAGCAATGTCTCTGATTCTGAACTCCATTACCATAGTAATTCCATGGGTAATTGCATTTTCACTAATTTGCTGACTTTCTGACTCTTGCAAATACGTCTTTTTGTAGGGTTCACTGGTGGATGATGAGAGTCTGATTCTTGTCCTTGGCAACACCAAGCGCACAGCTGAAGAAGTCACTCAGAAACTACAGATTGCTGCCGAGACCGAGGTCCAGATAAATGCTGCCAGAGAGGAGTACCGACCAGGTAGGTCATGACAACTGGCTCAAAGACAGAATTAGCTCTTCAGTCTACTCTGGTCAGTTACAGTGTGCCTGCCAAGTTCATGTTCAATCACACAAAACAAGTTAATTTTGCTCAAGAGATGACGAACGTGAAATCTGTCCTAAAGAGATTTTCAGCACACATCCCTTTATAACAGGTTTAGTTCATCGTAAAAAAGTCAAAGTCAAAGTGTCAATGTGTGCAACATGTTTAAAGGTTACCAAAAGGGACATTTTTTGATCAACTTTTTTTTTTTCACAAAATACTTGTTTATATTCCACAGGCTAGTATTTTGTGTAAAGATACGTGTTTTGATTTAATGAATAGAGTCACAAGACATGTTTTTCATGAAGGTATCTGAGGGGGAAAAACTTCTTTTGCCATTGTTGCTGCATTTTTTTGTGTGTTTTTCAGTGGCAACCAGGGGTAGTATCCTGTACTTCCTGATCACAGAAATGAGTATGGTGAATGTCATGTATCAGACCTCTCTGAGACAGTTCCTGGGACTGTTTGACCTTTCTCTGGCTAGGTGAGACTGCTCTGGCATTTACTGCTCTCTTTAATGAATTCATTTCTTTTCTAAGCATGGACTTTACCCATAAAAAAATTGTTTTATAGTGACACCATTTTATGCCTACAGCAGATGACCCTGTGCAACTCCTTGTGAGCCTTTTTCTTTCAAAGCTGGCCTTCAAATTTTGCTTTACTCATTGTGATTTGTAAAGTCTTGTTTGGGTATTTATTTGGGTTGCACTTTCTAGGTGACTGAAACCATTTATAATGCCATGACATCTGTGATGCTATTTCAGCCTTTCCCAAAATACTGTTTTCCCTAAAGGCCAAAACAATATTGAATTTTCTTCAGACTGCTCATACTGTATAAGTAACTTCCAATCCATGGCCCAAAACCTCCCTCGTTTTCTCTTCATTATCTTTCGACTTGTTCAACATTCTGACAGACTGACAATAGCAGAAAAGAGATGCTGCCATATGTTGTCAGAAATGGAAATTAACACTTCATAGAGCATACTTGAGCAAAATTATAAACTGGTAAATACAAAAGTGGAAGTCAAATTGCACATAATTGCCAGGATGCAAACATATGCTTTTTAAGCTTCTAGCTGTTATCTGCTCCTCTTCAGTATGCCTTTCTAACAAAAACAAGCTTTATGCAATTTGCTTCCTGTGTTAGAAAATACCTCTGTAAAAGGGTTTATTTTTCTGTTAATGAGTGTCCACATATGTGACAAGTTGTCATAATTTGGGGTTTTTCAGGGTGATGTAGAGAAGGTGACTCTTGTATTAGATCTCTGTAGCACAAGAAGGACTTTGTGGTTGATAATCCAACAAAATATCAGGGAAACTAGGGACTTCATTAGCATCTTTGGAAATTCTAAAATAACGCAAACACCAAACAATAAAGTGTGATTCAACATAACAATGCTACAAAGACCACCTGAAGCATCATCATCTAGTTGTCTCAACAAATATGGAATATTATTCGCTTCGTACAAGCAGTTTTTGCTGCAGGGCAATTGGATTGAATTTCTTCAAAATTTAACAGGTGTTCAATTTACTGTATCCACCTCTTGTATATGAATCAGGTTCTCCTTGAACACAATGTCTAAATGAGTCACTAGCCTAATCCTCATCATAAATATCTGTTTTGTAAGGATCTCTTTCATTTTTCAGTCCAAAGTGTGTCGTTTTTTGTTAGTTCTCCTTAACTGGTTTTATCATAGTTTGTAATTGTCTATTCGTACAAATGTGAGATATGAATGTGCTGGGAGCACTTCTGAGTCATTGCCGGTACCACAGGTTGAACTGTACTTTAAACAGCAACTTTGTTGATTTTCAACCAGCTTTGTATCACCACAGTGTTGGTAATATATGCAAATGAACAATGTTAAGCTTCTTTCCATCTTGCATGCACCCAGACCCCCCCACTCCTCTGCCAGCAAAAATCTGCCAAATTACGCAAAATGCTTCACCTGAGCCATCTTTCCTGTGTTGAAATACTTCTTTAAGTGTGATGGATTTTTGTATATCCTTGGCTGCTTATACACAATGCAAAACGTTAGAAACATCGAACACAATGTGAGTCCAACCATACACCTAGTTATACCAATATCCTTAATGGATAGAAGAAGCCTTAACATAATTGTTACCAAGCGTCACAGACATCCTGAGCCTCACAGTTAGTACTGTTTATGCACAAGTCAATCAACCAAAAACAGGATGTTCTGTGCTCATTAGGCTTAACCAGTCCACCATGTTGTGATCTCCAGTCTATATTTGAGCTGATATTACATTTAAATGTTAAGGCAAGAGCTCCAAGGGGCTACTAGACTGCAAGTTTGACGAAACTTTATATGTGGTGTCTGCTATGAAATTCTACTTTTACAGGTCCTCCAAAAGCCCAATCACCAGCAAACGCATCGCCAACATCATAGAGTTCATGACCTTTGAGGTGTATAAGTACGCAGCGCGGGGCCTGTACGAGGAACACAAGTTCCTCTTCACCTTGCTGTTGACGCTTAAGATCGGCATGCAGAGCAACAGGGTCAAACATGAGGAGTTTCTCACACTTATTAAAGGTAAGAGGAAAATATTTATATGTAGGTTTTATCAGACATAATTGTTTATAATTGCATAAGAGTTGAGCTGCTGTAAAGTTGGCAATAATCTGATCCTTTACTCAAGGTTTTCTTTTTTTCAACCAGTCTGCTATGTCTGATCATCTGAGACTGAATTGATGTGTTGGTATCTTGAACATATAGAAAGACGGTGTGTTAACTTACATACCAGAGACATGTCTCCACTGAGTTTGAGACATTCAAACCTGATCATCAAAAGAAGTGGCGCACCAGGTGTTGTTGTACAGCTTTGGCTCACCTCAAAACAAACTCTAGGTCCTCGAAAAAGGTGGAATGAAATCACCATTTATGTTCATATATCCATGTTTGCTGTTTTTATACATTATTTATTTAGCAGAGATAGAATGCACATTTCAACATATTGGTATTGGAGCAGCTCACTGAATCAGAGATCACCGCAGGGATAAAAGCCAGCTATGGCAACTGGCAAGGCCAGAACAGACAGTCTGCTGCATGCATGCAGCTTCACCATCTGTCAGCTCTGACCTGCTGAACATGGACTCACAGAATGACTTTTGTGTATATCTCTGAAGGTTGTGATGGCATGTATTCAAAGTATTTGTCATCCAGTATTTTTGCATTTTAATCTACTAATTTAATACAACTATATCTACGCTTTGGGTCTTCCTGTTTATGTGTGCACATGCCCGTGTATATTTCATGTGTGCATGTTTGTGTTTGTGTCATCCAGGAGGTGCATCTCTGGACCTAAAGGCCTGCCCTCAGAAACCAGCTAAATGGATCCTTGACATGACCTGGCTGAACCTTGTAGAGCTCAGCAAACTGTGGCAGTTCTCTGATATACTAGATCAGGTACATGCTCATACACAACTTGATCACTTTAAGTGTGCCCTGACAGGTGTAAAATACCTCTCTCAGCTGAGAGAGGTTTTTTTTCTCTATTAAATCTGCAGATGATAGTGCTCATCTGTCATCTGTTTCACACACACGCGCACAGATGCAGCAGTGGTCTCTAGGCACTTATTAAATATTTTTCACAGCTCTCCTTTGCTCTAGTAAGCATGTCAATATCAGTCTCATCATGTCTCGCTTCATCTCTCACTTTTATACACACTCGCACACTCATCACAATGGATTGTCACTCACCCACAAATACACACACTCACTATGTGTGACTGACAGCTTGGTGGCGTCCATAGGAAGGGGAGCTCAGTGCTCTGTGAAATGAGCTTTGGAGAAACTTTCAATCAATTACTTTTGGCTGAGCATCTGTGCGCACACACGCAAATGTGTATGTGTGTGCACCCTTGTATTCCTTCACATACACAAATAGACATGTGTATTTGAGTGTGGATGATTAGCAGTGAGAGGTGGATTAACAGTTCTGTGTTTAATGAAATCAGTCTAAGAAGAACAAGGCAAGGACAGGATTGTGATGTCAGTCTTCCCAGAATAGAGAGACAGAACCATCTGTTACCGTCTGACTGACTGTCTTCCCCCTACAGACAAACTTGTATTACACATATGACACAGATGAACCGTATTTGACACACAAGCATTATTTTCAAGCAACCATTTTAGCCTTGTGCTTCAAAACTTGAACTTGAAATGTGAGTGGGGAATGTGAATGTGTGACACTCTCTCCTCTATCAACAACTAGTGTTAATATGCTCTTCAACAAATCACTGAGGCCCTTAAAATCTTAAGTGGAGCTCCTCAGTGCCTAATAGACACAGACAAACAGCTCCCAGTTGTGAATGTGTCCAACTATGTGAATAAACAGCTGCAACAAGCTATCCTGAATAAATACTCATTAAAGAAGACACTTGGTTATAAACCTAACTGATAGTAGTGAGATTTTAAATCCAAAATGACTACCAACTTAGTAAAACGGAAGAAAAACACTGAGATCTGTACCTACTATGCCTGTGTTTTCAAATGCAAAACAGAAACACTTCAGGCTGTTAAGCTGCACCATATATCATAGACGCACATAAAATATGCCGGAGTTAAAAAATTCATTCGAGGATAAATCTGATTACTGACCAGCTGCATGTTACTAGAGCAGTTATACAGTTATCAAGTGATTGCGGTGCATGTACAGTAAACATAATGTCTGATTTCCTGCTTTAACCTGATTTCTCCCGGTCATCCAGTTTCCTGCATGCATGTAAACACAGTGATTAACTGGCTGTGTGATGTCACAGTATATTTGCATATGTTGTGCTATCAAGTGTTCATGTCACTTCTTGGAAGCACATGGGGTGTTTACATGGATGGAGTACAGTACAAGAAGAGTCAGATCAGGACCTTAAGTTTATAATTATCTAAATTGTGTGGGTGTGGGTGAGTTCACACGCTATTGAATTTGTTTTACCACATGTTCTGCCTCTGTCCAGGTTTGATGCAATAAAAATAAATCATTTTTATCCGTGTGTTCCTGAGTCAGTGCTGTTTTACACATTTCTTTCAGATAAGTCGGAACGAGAAACAGTGGAAGTCATGGTTTGATAAGGAGGCACCGGAGGAGGAGGTCATCCCAAACTCCTATGACCAGGCCCTCGACTGTTTCAGACGTCTGCTCCTCATTCGCTGCTGGTGTCCCGACAGAACCATTGCACAGGTTAGAGAAGACCCATCTGTATGTGTGGTTATGATGGCTAAATACAAAGATCTGGTGGCTTGTAACCAAATTTTTATAGTATCAGCTTCTCACAATACGTTTGTTTTGTCCAAGTCCAATAGTTGCAAGGATGCATCATAATGCATTTGAAACAATATGATGCAATCCCCCTATATCAAAAAGTTAAGTTGAAATAAATGAATTGCCATGGATGACAAAAAGCTGAGTAGCCTGAAGTAGCATACTCTTGATTAATTGATGTCTGGGCTGGAAAAGAGATGCTGGTTTACTTCAAAAATGCATTTGTATTAATGAGAACAAGTAGAAAAAAAGAGAAAGAAAGAGTCTAAAAATCTCTTAATCTACAGTAATATCTCCCCCGGACAAGTTTTTCCTTGAAGGGAAAAGTGGAATACATTTAGTAAAGCGACTCTCTCTGAAGCTCACTAAGCCTGAATATCTACAGTGCCTAATGGACATTCACTTCTTACTGATGGGTAGTTTTTTTGGTCCACTGCAGACGAGCCTGGAAGTGGAATTTATTCTGTTACACAAACAGTCCAGCAGTTGTCCTTCCCTGACCTCCAGCAGCAGTTTTTACTGAAAATAGTAAGCCAGAAAATAACAACCATTTGAACCATTCACTCGGTTCCCAGAAAAAGAATGTATTCCAGTCCTTCTCTGAACAAGTATTCACCCAAACAATTCTACTTTGCCTAATTTTTTCTCCTTTCTCTTCCAGGCCCGTAAATACATAATGGATGCAATGGGGGAGAATTACACTGAAGGGGTGATTCTCGACTTGGAGAAGATGTGGGAGGAATCTGATCCGCGAACACCCCTCATCTGTTTTCTGTCAATGGGCTCAGATCCAACCGACTCCATTATCGCGCTGGGGAAGCGGCTGAAGTTTGAGACACGATATGTCTCCATGGGACAGGGACAAGAGGTTCACGCCCGCAAGCTTCTGCAGCAGACCATGGCTAACGTAAGTGTGAGGCTACTGCAGTATTTGCTTCATTTGATGGAGCAGTTGTTTCATGCAACATGTTGAACTTTAAGAGTTAGTCACTTCCGATGATCTCTTTCTCTTCGAGTCCTTGATATGGATGATAACCATTCCTCTTCTCATTTATCCCCAGGGAGGCTGGGCCTTACTCCAGAACTGCCACCTCGGTCTGGACTTCATGGACGAGCTAATGGACACAGTGACAGAGACAGACTTTGTCCACGACAGCTTCCGCCTTTGGATCACCACAGAGGTCCACCGACTCTTCCCCATCACCCTTTTGCAGATGTCAATCAAGTTCACCAACGAACCACCGCAGGGTCTCAAGGCAGGCCTGAAGAGGACCTATGGAGGTGGGGCCAGTTTGTTTCATCATAAAATAAGCCATAATAATTCAAAAGTCCGGTATTCTTATTCAGTCATTTTAAGATAAAGGTGAGAGCAGGGAGGCTGCAGATGCATGCACCCTGCCCTGAATCAATACAATGCTCAGGTCTTAAAGCACAAAACTAATCATACCACTGTGATGAGCCTGCTGAACAGGGTGTCTTATCATTTTGGTTGTGTACATGTGAAAACAACTCATTTGTGGATGCACACATATGCCCCCCTAAAAAGGTGCACACACACACATGAAAACACATACAGACCTTCAATAAGTTACATAATCAATAATTAAAGTGATGTGTATGTATCTTAAGGGAAATGCATCAGGACATAAGATGATGAACAACATTTTGCTGCTTTTACACCAAAGTACCAAAAGCCTGGAAGGTTCATGAAATTTTAAACAAGTTGTAACATGTAGTTCGGATTATATTCAAGCCTTAAAGGGGGAGAAAGAGAGGAATATTTTAATATGTATATACCGGCTGTCTTTGCCTGGTTTGTACTGAGTATGTGAGGCTCTGGAAGGGCAAGAGAGTCTGGGAACGCTCCCAGCTGCCTTTAAAAATTGTGTTTCTTCAGATAGGATGAAATCACACTTGTTGTGGGCAGTCCATTCAGAATATCAAACCCAATTTTCAGGGAGTGCTGTTTTTATCCTATATTCCTTTTAAGCAGTGCTTGTGTTGCTATTTCTTTCCACTTTTATATGTTGAAAATCCCAAATGATGTAAGACTGAACCGAACCTTACTCATGGGACTGTCTATTAGATGGATGTTGTGGAGATATTTTTCAATATTTCACTTTCAGGCTGAGTTTTAATTTACATCACCACACTGTTATCTTCCTGAGCCTGGCACAGTTTCCCAAACTTCATTAGAGCTCAGCAAAGCCCTTTGAGACATTGTCTGTCAGAGATTTTCTGAAAGAGAGTTGCCAACTTGCAATATGCTAAGAAAAAATTATGTATACAGCACTGTATGTGTGTCATACCTGGAGTTTTACAAATAGCTAAATCTTAAACTTTTTAAACCAGTTAGAAAAAAAAGGATTCACACAGAAAGGATGTGTTACATTTGTTCCTTCAGATCAAAAGTCCACAGCTTGGAGCAACTTTTCAGTCATATTTCTTTTTTGTTTTGTGTTTGAAAGGGCTTTCTACACTGGTATTTGTTCCTAATGTTTTTATGCCTTCCAAGTCTGCTGTAGTTGAAGTAACACTCTTGCTATGGCTGGAAGGCTTTGGATCAGAGCTCTAAATGTTGACCTGAAAACAGAGAGAATTACAAAGACTTTCTGTAGACTTTACTCTCTGAGTGCTGCTCAAGTGGTCCTTCATCTGCCCCTCACCAGGTATAAACCAGGACCTTTTGGACGTCAGTAACATGGTGCAGTGGAAGCCAATGCTGTATGGAGTTGCATTTCTCCACAGCACGGTACAGGAGAGAAGAAAGTACGGGCCTCTGGGATGGAACATCCCCTACGAGTTCAACCAGGCCGACTTCAACGCCACTGTCCAGTTTGTTCAGAACCACCTGGATGACATGGACATTAAAAAGGTAGAAGTGACGCTTCTCAAGGGCTCAGCAAACTACAGTGATCTTCTTTAAACGCTACCAGCAATGGTGACACTGAAATAGTTCTGAACGGAGAGTTTAAGGGTGATGATGGTTCAAAATGCTGTGTGATCGTTTTTTACTGGTAGAGTAAGTGTGGTTGAAATCTCTTGATCCTACAGTTTTCCTCTCCAGCAGGAAAAAATTGCAGTCTTCAAATGTGTATGTAATAAATAAATCATAGAATGCACTAAATAAGCAAATAGTCTGATATACTGCAATATATCAGATTTAGGGAATATGCACATTGTGCAATGCGGCACCAGGGTAAAAAATAATGAATACATCATTATAATAGTTAGAGTTTCTCACCATTTCTGAACTCACATAAAAATACATTATGTATGTAGCTAGAGTTAACAAAAAACATTTCCCTTATCTTCACAGTTTCTATCAATGTTACTGTCTTCTGTTTTGGCAGGAGAAGAGTCAACTTTCATTAACAGGCCAAACAGATTAATAACCAACCTGTTAAAGGTATACTATGCAGGATGTTTCTACAAATAATGTGTAGACTTATACAAAAGTAATCTCTTACAATCATAAATGAAGACCAAATAGACATGTGGCAGTCTCTGTATCTACAGACGCTGTCTTATTGTTTTGCGGTGTCTGGATGTTTCTGGGCGTCAGCAATTCTGGAGAAAGATACCGGATGTTTGAGTCTCATTCCCAGGTTGTTGGTGAGCCATCAACCTAACCCAGTATTATCTTACTGCAGAATTGGTTACTGCACCTTTTGAATGGTGTGTTTAAAAACAGCGACAGACAAATTGTGCATAGTATGCCTTTAAAGTTACCTTGCAAGATCACAAGATCATGTGATTTCGCAAATCCTTCTATATAAAGGTTTACTTCTTGCCGGGCTTCGAGCTGTGCCCTTGTGGATGAACACAAAGTGGTTTAACCAATCAGCATCTGATAAGGAACAATTAGAGCAGTGTGACAACAGTGAGACAAGTGATTTAAAACAGCAATGGCCACTCCTATCGACGTTAACGTAGCTGCTATAGAATCAGTTTTATCAGAACTGGATAGTTTAAAAAAGAGAGCAGAAAACGGCACTTAAGGTTTTCGCTCTTCTCTCAAATGGCTTCGAAAAGAGTTTGATTTCCAATCGCCTGACAAGTATTTTTTGAAAGTGCCTGCCCTTTTCCAAATGGTTCTGTGTAACAAACCCTCGGGTGTGTCGGGTTACCTGTAAAGATAATCTCCTGCCATGGTTTTGGTCAGCAACTGTACCATTTTGTCTTTCTATTTCATACCTCTTCAGGGCGTGTCGTGGAACACAGTGCGATACATGATTGGAGAAATTCAATATGGTGGCCGCGTGACTGACGACTATGACAAACGGCTCCTCAACACCTTTGCCAAGGTGTGGTTCAGTGAAGACATGTTCGGACCTGCTTTTAACTTCTACAAGGGCTACAGCATCCCGAAATGCTCCAGTGTTGACCAGTATCTGACATACATTCAGGTGAGGATGACAGTTGGCTGTACTGTACACACTTGTATCTGACTTCTACAACAGATTTAGAGGGATTTGTGTGACTGGAGATGTGGCTGCAAGCACCATCAGTCTCTGAGGGCTGCTGTCATGAGGATTTCATGTATGTTTGCACATTTATGCCCTATCTTTCTCTGCACTTGTCATGTGATGTTGCTGAGTTTTTTTCCTATGCTGTCAGCCTTCGGTGACATCACAAACAGTGAAATGAACATCATTGACAACACAAGGTTTCTGCACGATGCTGACACACTGCGCTCTTGTCACATCCACAAACAGGCTGCCATGTGTGATTTTAGATAAAATACAAGCATGTTCATTTTATTACGGATTATGAATGATTTATTGGTGTGCTTGTGTGTTTAACTGGTGGGTTTGTATGTACTTGTGCTATGTGTGCGTGTGTGTGTGTGTGTGTGTGTGTGTGTGTGTGTGTGTGTGTGTGTATGTCTGGGGGCAGTTCCTGAGCTAGTTTCATTAAAGCTAGTTTCATTATGATGGATGCTCAGGGCTGCCAGGCTCAGCACGCTTATTCCTCTGCACCGCCTCTCAAATAGAGAATGACAAACACAGCCTTGGAGAACACACACACACACACAAACACACACAAACACACACAAGCAAGCATAAACGAACAGAGCCAAAACATTCAAACACACTTATTCTCTGTACACACAAACACACATGTTGAAGCTTTAACTGCGTAGACAAAACATGCAACAGAGCGTGGTGTGTCAGTGCGTCCGTGTATTTGTATTCAATGCAGACCGACAGGAACAAAGCTAAGATTCCCTGAGAGGAAATAAACGTCCACAGCGAGGGACAAAGGCTTTTCTGTCCAGTACCCAGTGTGACTCTCTCCTCAACACCTCCCATTTTTCTCTGTGCATTAGGCAGGCTCTCTCCTGATGTTTGACTTCATTTGAATGCACAGTGTGATGGATGTTTGAGGGATAAACTCGCCGATAACAACATCAATCACAGGTGTCTTTCTTTGCCCAATGGAAACGCTGAGTAGTTCTCCATCAACAAAAAACAAGAACTGAATAACTCTGATAATATTTCAACAAAAGGGACTGGTGCAGCCAGCGAGAAAAACACGTGGATAAGAAGAATTTTCTTTCGTCATGCTCATGTGCTAAGTGCAGTTTCACACCATTACACCATACTTGATGTGTTAAAGCCGCACAACATACAGTATTGGATCTTTGTTTTTGTGTCCCTTTTCTCACATGACATTATTGATCATAATAAAGGTTTGTGCCACCATTACAAAAGTATGCTTGAATTTTGCAGTTTTGTAAAGAACCTCATTAGTCACACTGCAGTCACAGATGGTCCCAGACACTAACTGCAAGATGTCTTTGAACCAATTAAAGTAACACAATTTTAACCCCGTGTGCACCCTCTGAAAGGCAGATTTTCAGCTCACTTCATGGCTTACTTTTGAAATTCAAATATTCTTATTAAAAAGCTTTGGTCCTGATTTTAATCCAGAAACCTAGATTTTATTCTTCCAATTAAAATGTCATCAATGACAGCTGTACAACCCCTATTATGTCAGTAGTCATTCAGTATGAATAACCCATATTGCTGAGGCCTTTTATATGATTTCTATTCAGTTTTTTTTTCCATTGGTTTCTTTAAGCCTCCTGACCTTATAAAGAAATAATTACTAATGATATCAGTGAGGGCATACTTTCACGTTATTTATACTAAAAGAACAGCTGGAAAATGAGTATTGACTCTGACTGTTACAGAGATCCTTTCAAGGAGCACAAGGTCATTAGGTGAATTCTTTGTAGTATGTAATTGTTTGCTGTATTTGAGAGATCTGACAGTAAAAAAGGCAGAGAGAGATTCAACAAAGATCCCCAAGTAACTGGGGCAGCCAGTATTTATGTGCATTCAAGTCTGCATGTTCTCATTGATGGTAAGAATTCACAATGCAGATTTTCCTGTTAGAGCACAACAAGTCTTGCCTGTCCACTCTAAACAAATGGCAACATAGGTGACTTACCTACCTGTAACCATAGAGATGGGAGCTCTGTTACCAGCAGTAGGATGTTGGGAACTGTTGACACACTCACAGCAAAGCTCTTCACTGGAGGTGAAAAGAAGCAGCTGGTGATACTGAGTTTCAGAGGAGACACTTGGCTGTCTACACTTTACCCAACAGTATCTTAGCAGTGACAAAAAACTGCAGTGCAGGGAAATCGGTGTTTGAAACTGAGCAAAAAAAAAGTCAGCACATAAAAATCTATTTCTTGTTGGAAACTGTTCCACTCGTCAGCCTGTTTCTGCCAGCTCAGTTTGATTTGGTTAGCTCGTCCGCAGGGCACTGAATGACTCTCACGGCTCTTGTTGTGAGAGTAGAGGAAATGCTTCTGAGCTATTTCTTACTGAAAATGTTTTCGTGAATGCTCTGTGAACCACAGGGACCTCTGGTTCAATAACTGTTGTTGTCTTTTTCTCACAGGGTCTGCCAGCCTACGACACTCCAGAGGTGTTTGGTCTCCACCCAAACGCAGACATAACTTACCAGAGTAAGCTGGCTAAGGACGTACTGGACACAATCCTCAGCATCCAGCCTAAAGACAGCTCGTCAGGCGGAGGGGAAACCAGAGAGGCTGTGGTGTCCAGGCTGGCTGATGACATGTTGGAGAAACTGCCTCCAGACTACGTACCTTTCGAAGTAAGCGTGTGTGTGGTGAACAGCCTGAGGTGCGTGAAGCAACATGTGCAATGTGGTGCAGTCAGAGCGGTGGGATGTGTGTCGGTGAGGTGATGGAGGGTTGTGTGTGTTAGTGCTTGAGCGGGTGATAGACGGAGAGAAAAGAGGACTAGAAATAGAGCAGGGGTGTGAATGTAGCTGGATCTTGATAGTTTTGTTTTATTTTGGGCTTTCTCTCCTTTTATGTCACTTAGCAGACAGTGAGGTGAGAATGTGACTTTTCTGAGGCAAGGAGCAAAACTCGTCATGAAAGTTGTCACTGCACGTCACACCCTACGTCTTTCACTTCCATCGATCTGCCTGCCGTCTCTGTCTGTATATTGAAGCAGTAAAAGACTACAAAAATTCATTCATTCAGTTTAAAGACTGTTCTTTTCTGTTCCTTACAAGTAGTAGTAACTATAGAAACCTCACATCCTGGGCTCAGTTTGTACCTGAAGTGTGTGAACACATTGTACATATAAGATAAGAAAGAAAAGCTAATGCAACACTTCAAAAATGGACATAAAAATGTATTTTAAGGTTGTATAAAGAGGAGGTATACTACATTTCCACCTCCACCAAGTCTGCGTGTGTGTTCCTGCATCTTTACTCCCCATATCATAAATTCTTCAGAAGATTCATTAAAGTTTTATGTTCTTGATTTAATGAAATGTAACCAGGTGAGAGAGCGCCTCCAGAAAATGGGTCCTTTCCAGCCCATGAACATCTTCTTGCGTCAGGAGATCGATCGGATGCGGAGGGTCATAGTTCTGGTTCGAAACACCTTGACAGACCTCAAGCTGGCTATCGACGGAACCATCATCATGAGCGAGAATCTGCGTGACGCCCTTGACTGCATGTACGATGCACGCATTCCTGCACGCTGGAAGAAGGTCAGTAGGGGGAATTACCTCAAGTTAAACATTTGAAACTGAACTCACTGTTCCATTAATGTGATATTACTCACAGCAGTTCACTTGTGAACTCAAAATTCTTTGGCTTCAAACACATCAAGGAAAAGAAGATGACTTTCTTCATTTCCTGTCCCTCTCTCAGCAGCACCTGCACTGACCATAAGTGAAAAGTCTTTTATTCATTTGCTTCTGTCATTTTGCCAGCTTTTTAGTCAGCGATTACATTTTTTTTTCCTGCTTCATGAACAGAAAAATGAGCTTTTGCAGTAGGATCTGACTGATGTTTATTCCTCTTAAAGGTATTAATGTCTGTTGCTTTCAATGATGAATGCTAACGAGCCTTGAGGCACAAATTAATATCTCAGAGGTCTTTCTTTATTACTATGCAGGTGTAATGTATCTAATGTTATTTCTTGTTCATTAGTAAATCATAGATTTACTCGCTTGTTTCCAATAACATCAGATATGTCTTTCTTGCTAAAAAGGGAGCTTGTCATCATCAGTCTTGCTTAGCCCACACTAATGCACCTTACCTTTTTATTTATGTACTTTATTTTAAAATTTTATCCAAAGAACAAAAATCAATTTCTGTGATGAATGAAAACGACTCTTTTTCCAACAAACTTAGTCAATGAAATTGCTGGAATATTAATATGGAGAGGGGGGGAGGAACAGAGGGCAATGAAGGAGCATGACTTCTCTCATATCTTATGTTGGAATCATGCTGTTGGCATTCAAGCCGTGCTCTCACAAACACTACATCATTACAATAATTTGGACTTGAATGGCTTCCTGGCTCAGATTCAGTGTTTTTCTACCTGCAGTGCAATCTGCTTTTGGCCCGTTTACCTCCTCTCTGCTGTGTTTCGCAGTATTTTAATCTTTCTTTATTCCGTCATTTTGAATTTGTTCTTTCTCTTGGCATGTGGTGATTCATAACCGATATTTCATTTCTCCCTGTGGTCTTCTCCTCTGATCCATCAGGATGACAGTTTTTTGTGTTTCTTTGTCATGTTTTGTTCATGTTGTTATTTGCCTTTGTTTTGCAGGCGTCGTGGGCCTCCAGCACCCTGGGGTTCTGGTTCACAGAGCTGCTTGAGCGGAACCGGCAGTTCCAGGCTTGGATCTTTGAAGGGCGGCCCAACTGCTTCTGGATGACAGGCTTCTTCAACCCGCAGGGCTTCCTGACAGCCATGAGACAGGTACACACAGCATCAGGCTACCTACCTGCTTAGCCACCGCCGGGGAGGAGACCAGATGGCACGCAGAGGGACGAGCAGGCACACAGCCACATTCACACACTCAAGCACACACACACACACACACACACACACACACACACACACATTTCTCTTTGTTTTCTAATGAATTCCAGTTTATATTAATGTGGGAGGAATGAAAACTACACAGGGATGTAATCTGAATGTTTAACCCCACTTGATCCAGATCTGAAGTCATGTCCCTGTGGTCAGGGCTCATTATTCTTTATTATAATTAGCTATCTTTATTGAATTTTAGAAAATCCAGAGATGCATCTAGATTAGTGAAAGGCTATTGAAAGTTGGATGATATTAATATCCATTTCAGAGCAAGCACTGCGTAATTAACAATTTATGTGTTATAATATATTTATACTGTAATTTTCTTTTAACTTGAGGCTCACATTTGCATTTTCTCCCAGTTTTTTCCAACTGAAGTGTTTTTCTGAGCTGCCTGTGTTACAACAGGACATTACTGACTGTAAACTACAACACTGTGTTACAAAACACATCTGCTTCCTTTAAGTCTAAGGGTGGTTTTGATTAGGGGAAAAAGCAAAACTGGAAACTGATGAGTCCTCTTATGCAAGGTACATTCATCACAGCACATTTCATATCCAAAGGCAAAACAAAGACTTTACAGATCACACAGGTAAAAGATCAGTGAAACATATTTAATTTATAAATAAGATATAATTTCATAGGAGATAAATGCAATGTTAGTTGTAATATGAAACTTTTACTCATCAACTAAATTAATTTAATTTTAAAATAAAATATCATTTTGTCATTAAAATTGATTTATTGCAGTTAAAACTACTTTAATTCAATTGTGAGGTTATTTTAGTGCCTTGCAGTTCCATCATTTATCATTTATTATCATCACCACGCCCATCAGTAAGTTTTATAGGAAATATTACATTGCATTGAATTTTCATTTGTTTATACTTTATTTAAAAATTAATATACTTAATTGATGAGTATATTTAAAGTTATATTGTATTAAATTACATTGAAATAATATTTTACCTAAAAAGTAAATATATTTAATTGATCTCTTTTAGTTTTCAGTTTTTATAGCATACATCCCTCATAGTAGTATACAGAGTCTAAAGGTCAAAATATCACTATTTGTATTAAAAAATTAGGATGAACTGATAAAAAAATAAACCAATTAACTTAAAAACATAAACTTGTAGCTTCATGACCAACAGGAATTCAATACATTTCGCACATGACAGATGTGTATATTTACTTTAATATATTTGCACTTCACTGTGTTTGTACTGTCTCTCCTATAGGGCCAATTAGACTTCCATCTTATTAGGGAGGCATTGCTTTTATTATGAGACCTACAACATCTATTTCAGTGTTTCAGTGTCTTCAGTATTTATTAACACCTTGCAGTTTCAATAAGTAACTGTCTTGTGCATGTCTGCTACTGCCTCTACCAAGGGGGTTATTTACTGTTTATATGTTTGTCTTTTTTTTTTTGTTTAGCTCTTAAACTCTCTCTTTCCATTTCCTTGGTGACTGGTGGCCCTGAGTCACTGAAAATTTGTACTGAATTTGGTGTTGATCCAAATCTGGCGTCTGGTTATCCTTTAAAGAAATGAAATGAGCTGAGATAGAGACCTGTGGGCTGAGGTATCTTTCAGGGCCAGCGAATCAATTTACTTTGCAATTTAAGTAGTAGCAGGAACAGGAAATCATTTAGCATTGGTGTCAGGTTTGCACATCCTGCTGCCTTCTAGTTTTATTTATTCCACTCTGTGGAACAATCCCTGTTGCATGCTCAGGGACAGAAAATACTGTGGATGCAGATGTCTGTATTTTACTGAACGGGGATTTAGTCGTCATTTTTCTGCCTGCTCAAAGAGACACTGCAGCTTTTGTTGGACCATTGAATCTCATCACGTGTCTGTCCTTGTCATCTGTTATTATTAGTCCCTATCTGCTCAATTTGAACCAATAAGGTTTTTTTTCCTCTTTCAAAATTGGCACAAAATGACATGGGGGAAACAATACTCACATTTCATTTATTTATTGTGCACTCTGCTCTCACTCTTTGCTCATATTGGATTTATTGTCTTTCTGTCAGCACAGCATCCTACAAAACGACGCCATCGATGGAGTGCACTTCACAGCCCTACACAGTGCTTTTTTATTGTACCTCTATTACAGTCCTGTTATCAAATAGATTTTTTTGTGGGGAAACATTTACAAAATAATCAGCTCTGTCATACTGCCCACATCTCTGCTTTACCTGTGGATTTTTCCCTGCACTTGTAGGAGATCACTCGGGCCAACAAGGGCTGGGCGCTGGACCGCATGGTGCTGTGCAACGAGGTGACCAGGTGGATGAAGGACGACATCACCCAGCCCCCTGCTGAGGGAGTGTACGTCTACGGCCTCTACCTGGAAGGAGCCGGCTGGGACCGCCGCAGCTGCAAACTCATCGACTCCAAGCCCAAAGTCCTCTTTGAGATGATGCCTGTGATCAGGATGTATGCTGAGAATAATGGTGAGCATTCATGTTTGAGATGAGTCAGATGGATGAAGGCTTCCTGACGTTTGAGTCAGATGGATGAAGGCTTCCTGACGTTAAATTCTTATTTAAAAGGTCACAAAAATAATTAACAAAGTAGATTTTAATGATGTGTCTGATTAAAAACGCTTTAATCCTGTCTTTTCTTATCAGGATCAGTTTTTCCAGTCTCAATCTTCTCTCCTCCTCAACATTTGCATCCCACACAGTCACTCAGAACAGATGGATGTAACATTTAAATGTCAAGCAGACCAAGTGCTATTTATTTTGTCTGGGAACAGATTAGCAGCCGTATCTGGCACAGTGTTTCTTCTGGGTAAAACCAGACTATATTCAGGCGGGCAGCAGAGAGACGGGCCCCTGTGGACACCTGCAAGCAAGGCTGCCTGGGAAATGAATTAATGATCCAATGATACGCGTAATGCGGTTTGTTTACACCATGTCCCCTCCCAGCTTTTCTCACAAGAAGGCTGCCTTCTGGGTGCAAGTGTATGTTTGTGTGTGTGTGCACTGACACTGATGGAGGGATGCTGCTATAGACGAGTGGTTGGAAGAGCATCTATGACTGTGTGTGACTTGCACGTGTGTGTGTGGGTGTATGTGAGAGTCTAGAAAACCCCTCTACGTCCCTTCAAACATGATGAGTCTCTTCTCTGTGTATGCTCTCTGAAGGCAGACTCGATTCGGGCTGTTTGTTTGCTCATGAAAAGGATTGTTGATTTTTGTGCTGAAGGGGGGCTGTTGAAGGACACTCAAGTAGCACTCCTAGTGAGACAGCCTAACATCTTAGCAGCTACCAAGCTGTCTAAAAGCCACAGTAAGAAAGGTGGTGCTGAGAGAGTTGTAGGCAATAACCACATTCTGCTACTACAGTTTTCCTGATTTGAGCAGACTTTGACTTCATCAGAAACAGATGTTTAGTTAAACTCGGCTGGGTGTCCCAGTGGCAACTTGCACAGATTTAAATATTTAATTTAATGATTGAGACAAATTTGCCAGCTGCTGCTCTGTTTTCTACTAGTTTTCAGTGCCTATCAAGCAGACATGGGAATCAGGTTATTTGTTTCAAGTCTCAAGTTATTTTTTGTTGGCCAAGTCAAATCAAGACAAGTCACCTCCCTCAAGATTCTGCAGTCTTACTTGCAGTACCCAGTCCTTATGACGAGAAAAGACCAATAATTATATTCTTGACCAATTAATCCACCCTGTTTAAAAAAGTATGACAATGAATATGGTTTGAATTATAATTATATATGTTCAGTTAAATAAAAGTAATCAAACAAATGCCAATTCACTTTAACCTCCAAGCCAAGTTGCAAGTCATCAAAAGTGACTCCAGTCGACTGAAGTCCAAGTCACACTGACTCGATTGCACACCTCTGCCGTCAAGTGACATTTATGATTTTTCTGTGTTGCAGGTGTGAAGGATTCCCGCCTCTACTCCTGTCCAATCTACAAAAAGCCAGTTAGGACCGACATAAATTACATCGCAGCTGTAGACCTGAAGACATCACTGTCTCCAGAATACTGGATCCTACGGGGCGTGGCTCTCCTCTGTGACGTCAAATGATCGTTTAATGCTGAGAATGTGACACATCTGGTAGGAGCTCAGCTATTCTTAACTTCACATCAGTCACACGCTCAATGTAATAGAATATGCAGAATGTTACCATGGCTACCACTTTATCTCTCTTCCGCAACATGGGAACTTGTGGTAAAACAGCCAGTACCAAAAAATGGGAACATCAGTGTGTCTGTCTTCTTTGTCTTGGAAGGACCATGTACAACGTTAAACAACAATACCTTAGAGTCAAAGTGATAGAAAGACAATTGTCATCTACAGTACAAATGATAACACTTGAGGTCAGTCGTATTTATTTCAGTCAACACAGTATTTACCAAGTGTGAAAGTTCATTTCACTTCAGTCTTTACACTACAGCCATCTTTGTTCACTTTGACCTGAAGGTCAGATATACATGTATGAATCCCTCTGATTTTTTTGTATAATTTCTGTATTTTTGGAGTTTGGTCTTCAGCCTGCTGTGGCTGAACTGTGAAAGAAAATTAATTTTTAATGGTTATTGGTCGTCAAATTATGTCCATAAGAACTTTCTATTTGTATGTAAGTAGCTAAGTCTTTAATCATCTAGAGCACACCTTCTCTGAAAACAGCAGGGTAAAGCAGACGTGACTCAAACTGTACTGCTTCACTGAATGATTCAACTTCAGCCCTGATGGGTCTAGACATATTGTATGACATTGTGTAATGCCCCTGGTAAGCAGATGGACGATGTGCTTCGTTCTAGAGGGAAAAAACAAAGACGACTTATTCTAGTTGGGATTAATGTCATCAACTTTTCTCATCACTATGATGTAACGGAGACGTATTCAGATATTTTCATCACCCTGCCTTTAAATGTAAATTGAGTGCATGTCACAGCATACTCCTGTCATGTGAATGTGTTGTGAGCGGGCCATTTTTAAAGAATAAGAACATTCCATAGAACTGAAATACATAGAAATTTTAATGAAGTTTTTACAAAAAACAATGGCATCAAAACATCAAAACACTTTTTTGGTAATATTTTCTTTTGTTACAAAACCATCATTTCATAGGCAATCTAGAGCTACCCTGTACACAGACCAGGTTCGGGTTTCCCAAATTAAAAATCTTCACACTGAAATCATCTTTATCCTTTTGTTTTCCTGTAATTTTACTCAACCCTGACTTTTGAAGCTGTACGGCTCAGATCTGATTTTCTTTGTCTAAGCAGAATCAAACACCTAATTTTTGGCAGGTACTGACGAATCTGACCTATGCCATGAAGACGCTTAGTTTAGTCTAATCAGTCAATGAGGAAAAGATGATTAAAGTGCAAAGATATTTGTGGGAAACTTGGCCCTGCATGAATATCACAATATATTCATATTCGCTTTTTAAACTTTTCCATGTCTAGACCATCTGTCAAATACATCCAAGATTTCGTGCTTTTAACACGGTTGATGGAGTTATATACACACATTTGTGTCTCCTTGTTGGCTGGCTGTGTATTGTGTCTGCTCATGCAGTTTTCCCTTGTAAAATGTGTTCTGTCATCAGATCTTCCTTCCGTTATCACTTTGTAAAAGTTTGGGGCACATAAATGTCTTTGTATTCACAACACCAGCATGTCTTTTATTTTGTATTAACATTGTTCACTCTGAAATTCCTGGCATTAAGATGCTCTTCAAGAGGCCTTGATGTAAAAATGTTGCCACTCTTTGTTTCTCTACTTCGTACTGTACATCAAATGATGTACTGAGTCCAGTAAAGTGAACAAAATATAGATGCTGCTGCTGTTTATGACGATGCCTCCCAAAACAGAGTCACAATACTAATTTAAACTTCAGATTGTTCTCTCTGAATGGACATGTGCCACTGTGGCTGTTTTGGATCCAACATTCATATTACAATACATTTGAGGGGTTATTGCCTACTTGCTGTACATGCTACACTTACAGTTACATAAGTGACAAAATGTATACTACAGCTGTGGCATAGGTAGCTTGCAATGCAACATTAAAATCCGATCCGATTCCTTCGTGCTTCACACTTCATTTCTGTTACAACAGCACTGACGAGATCAAATGTCCTCCATACACACTGAACGTGTTCTTTGTGCCTGTTTGAATTCAGCATATTCTGAACCAGTCTCATGGCATTACATTCCCTTGGGACAGTGAGCGGGTCATCTCTGTGTGCACAAAGTAGGTCTTGAGATCTCCTTTGCCCTTAACGTTGATGATGCCTCTACAAGAGCACACGTAGCCCAGGGTGAGAAGGATGCGACTCGTCTCCTCCGTCACCTACAGGGAGAAGCAGATGGGTTACGTCTATTTTGCTTATCTTACACGACTGAATTAAATTCCTGCTGGCGAAAAATCTGCTGACCATTACATAAATAACATGCTTGTGTTTTTGGCATGCTGCTCTGCATCACCAGACCTTTTATTTAACGGACAGAAATCAGGATTTAACGTGGATATAGTCTTGCATTAGAAATGCAAGTCCACTTACCATCTGCATTATTTTCCCACAAGATTACAAAAATATGTGTGTCATGAGCTGCAGTCACAGGTGCCTTGACTGTATTTTCTAACACGACCATTAAAGACTGTAAACGAAAAGGGCCACAGCAATCATCACAGCTTTAACTGTACAGAACAGAAGTACAAGCTGTTTGCATAGACAACACAAAATGAAAATGTCCTCGGTGGGTTTTAAATTTCGGAAACGTCAGTGTGATACCTTGGAATAACTCTGCATATCTTAAATATCAACAGCCAATCTTGGAATACAATTCAAGGCAGATGGCTCTATCAAATGTGTGCAGGCTGTGAAGTGTATTACAGCCCTCTGAAGACTCAGTGATTCCCACAGCCACTTGCTGTGCAGGTGAAACACCATTATATCTTATCTGTGTTCAGGCAGGGTGCGAAGAAAGATTTAGACATGTTGAGGTGATGTAATATTTTTGCTGGAGGAAGAGTTTGTTTTGTCTTTGAAGTCCATACATATAAAATGGTGGCAGTGCTGCTGCAACCACCAACTTCAACCACAATGTTATGAAGAAATACAGAAAATGAGAGACTTCTAAAACTGGTTTGTTCTTGAATGCAACACAGAAAGTCATTGAGTTATTCTATATTTTAGTTATTTCCATCAAATCCCACATGGAAAAATAACCAAACCAACAATCTGTCACTTGGGGCTGCAATTATTTATTTTCATTTCCATTCTTAATTTATTGAGTAGTTTTTTGGTTTTTAAATTGTCTGGAAATTATTAATAAATCGATGATCAAAAGTAGTTGGTGTTTAATTAAATAGTGACAACCAATGAATTAATCGTTGCAGCTCTAGTGTCAGTCCGTTTCAAAACTTCCCCATCTCATCTGTTGCTCTGTCCTTTCATTCCTTCTGAAAACGTCACTCTTTCATCATCAACCATCAAAACAAATCCCAAATATATAGTTTGCTAAAAATCAACCGTAGCAGGATGATGTACATGTATAAAGGATTGAGTAAAGACAAAAACAACGGTAAGGAAAATGTCTCTAAGTTCAACAGTGTGGTTCATTGATGTTATTAATAGCTTTAACTGTGGCACAGAGGAAAACACAATATAGAAAAGAAAAACGTAGAATGTCTTCATTACCTGTATTTTTCCTAAGACTCCAGTGCTGTCCATTCTGCTGGCTACATTCACTGTGTTCCCCCAGATATCATACTGTGGTTTCTGGGCTCCGATCACTCCAGCTATGACTGGACCGTGGTTAATACCTGACAAAGAACACCAAGCAATCTGAATGGGAAATTACAATACACAGAACAAAGGAGTATTTGGTGCACAGTAAATTACATATTTAATAACATTGCTATTCTTTTGCCTACATGTGTTCAGAAGAGACATTTCTTTTGAATAAAGGTGCAACTGTATCAGGAAACTGCACGCACATTACAAAAAGTGGTCATTTGTTTCTATGTCTGATGTCACACTTGAATCATCTTGTTGGAAATGTATTAAAATCAATTTTTGATATTGCTGATTAATTATTGAGTGCAGCTCCTTCAGCAAGAGAGAATAAACACAGTTTTTCACAAGATTTCATCAGAACACGAGATGAAGTGGAAGCTAAATGCAGCTGAACTCTTAATCCCCTACACTCGCGGCACCTCTGCTGAAGAGGCTCTGGAGCTTTTCACAGCACTGACATGACACTGTGCGTCTCTCCACTCTGGCGTCAGAGTCAGATTGCTGGAAATTGCAATTTACACAAATGTGCACAGGCAGCGCACACAGGCACACAGCCACTGGTTTTGTCCGGTCCCAGTGGGTGAGGACTTGTATCCCTCTCTGATGGAGCGTTTTAGGCCCGTCTGGACACAGCAGGGATGTGCAGTGGCACACATGCACACTGCTGAGTTAATGGAGCATCCCATGCTGTGATTTTCGCAGACAGGTTGAAGGTATTGAACTCCGACTCTCACCACATGCAGGGAGCTGGGACCTGCCCGCCTCCTTTCCTCTTCATTTCCCCCTCTACACTTCAGCCAGTCTCTCTCTGCTGTTATGTTGCCATGACTATACCTATGTCCTGCTGCAAACATGTCTGTTTTCTTGTCATTAGACATTTAACATCTCTCTGATCCTACTAAGATTATGAAATTACAGCCACAGTATACTGCTGCTCTGAAAAAAAAAAAAAAGATCTTGGATGCATAAAGGCTATCAATGTTGCATTCAGTTAGAATGCATTCAAGCTAATTATTTTAAGTAAACCCTCAAATACTGAATCCACAGTACCAACACTGCAGCTGTGTTGTTGAAAATAATAAGATATGATTTCTGCCAATACAAGTCTGCAAGGGTTTGCAACTCAAGCCAGTATAAAGGATATTGTTGTGCTCCCATATTTCATCTCAGTTATTTGCTGCATTTTGATGTCTGACAGATGACAACAAACTCCCTGCTGCTGAATTCTATTATACTTGGAGCACGTCATGTTTCCATTCACACAATGTGATCAGTAGCACACAAACCAATAAGGCAAAATGCAGGTGAACTGTGGGTAAGAAAACATAGCTTTCGTGTGTAACTCACCAACTCTGAGTTTGAAGTCGTTGAAGGAGTGTTTGTTGATAACGTCCAGCTTCCCCACCAAGGCGAAAGCAAACTCTACCATGGTCCCTATGTGCATGTACTGCCTGTCATGCTCCTGGGAAACAGTGAAGATATGAATTCTAAGTCAAATGCAATTTGAAAGTTGTGAGAAGTGACACAAAAGTATGATTTCAGTGTGCGCAATGAGCCCACCTGTGATGTGTACTCAGGCCCAGGTGATGCGTTCAGCCCAGTAGCAGCCATGTAAGTGCTGCCAATCGTCTTGATCTTTTCCACACCGCTGAATTTAGGTTTGGACAGCAGCTACACAATCAAACAAATGACACAGTTATAGCTCATGTTGTCATTGTTCAAGACACATGTATGAATTGCTGTTTTCCTCCCTTTTACCTGCAGTCGAAAGCCCCTCAGACTACACGCACCATTACAAGAGGTTGTAGTAGGGCTGGGTGACATGGTCTTAAAATAACATTGCAATACTTTCAGGCTCTGTCGTGATTTTTGACAAATAATCATGTGTGGATATAATGACTAAGTGAGTAAATGACTAAGTGGAACAAGTAGAGCAGTTTGGTAAATAAAATTTTACTGTAATACAGCCTTTAAAACTAGGAAAAGACAACATGTATGCCACATCACAATATAACGAAATAAAAAAAAAAGACCAGACATACCCCCGTAATGAAGGTTATTTACCTCATCAAAATCAGCAATGATTTCATTGAGGAGCCTGAGACACTCCAATCCTTCTTTGTTGACGTCAGATTCGGTGTAGAACTCTTTAAAGTCAGGGATGGAAGCGAACATGACACACACCAGGTCATAGGACTGGTGGTACAGATCCTGCAAGACAAAAAGTGGGAGACAAAATACAGACGTTAGCTTTGGACAGCTGTACAACAGTGTTACAATCATGATAAACAACAGGATGACAAGATTCTCATGTATAATGTCAAGATAATCATGATCACATGAGAGTTTTCAGTGTATATTTAACAAGTGATAAACCAGACACACAAACTGTAGTAGGCAAATCACCCACACCATATTCCAAATAAAAGCTACTCTAATATCCATAAGTGCAGCAACTTGCTCCTGATCTTCAAGTGCAAGAATAGAATTATTTGCTGACTCTTCATTCAGAGTTCTTGCAGCTGAAGCAGCACTACCATTTAAACTCCTGTGACCTCCATGATACCACGTTCTCTAAACTTCCTAATTTGTAAAATTGTACTTCTCACGCTTCACATTGTGAGAAGCACCCAGGGGAGATAACATGTTTCAGGATGATGAATGAGAAAAGTCTCACAGGGATGTCAGCAAATTCACCTAGTCTGTCTCTCCCAGTGTTTTGTCATTATTAAGGTAATTCATCACTTTAATACCACATTACAAGTGCCAGTTCCATTTAAAAACCCAGGATCAGAAGAAGTTACTACTAAAAATTTTTAGCACTGAATATCTCCAATGGCTAATAACTTTTTACCACTTTGTCATTTGCCTTTTACAACTTCAATACTCTATTGTACACTCTGGTTTTAAATAAAATTCTACATCAACTCTTGGATTCTACATCTCATTACCTAAACATAAAACTTTACTGAAACACCCAACATATGTCTTTTAATATCAAAACCCATCCTGGTTTTGAAGTGGATCAAAAGTTAACATGATAAGCGGCAAATAAAAAAAAGTATGTACATATTTTAGATCTAATGCATTGACTCAAGATTATCTTTGGCATGAGCTGCTTTTTGCAAAGCCTCATCAGGGATAATGAATCCATGTAATGGATGTTGGCATACAGCCACTGATACTGCAGCAGCTCTTTGAAACCACAATGCATCTGTTGGTCAAAACAAAACTTACATGATCCATCATCATATCTCTAATGCAAAGAAAATTTAATTAATGCTCACTTCGTTCTTCCAGTTACGTGCCAGGAAATGTTCTGCAACGTGTGCAGGAAGGACGTTTTCCAACAGAACCCGGTTCAGGTTCTCCATGGTTTCGATCTCCTCACACTCCTTCTTGAACTTGTTCTTCCACAGAAAGTCTAACCTACAGTAATATTCATTCTGTTACAAGAGGACACAGAGGTGAAGAGACTGAAGGTACAGCTGTACAGCTTGCTTCCATCAAGTCACAGAGAAGAAATAGAAACAGCTACAAGCGTGGGTTCCAGCGAGGCTTAAAGACAGAAAAGAAAATGTAACATTGAAAAGAATGGGCCACAAATTTGTCACATTTATGAGAAACTCACAACTTCCAGGAAAAAGACAGAAATACAGTGATTTATGGAGCTTTACCAGCATTACTTTAACAAGACTTTTCAAAGAACACAGTGTGAAGCGAGACAGAGAAAATGTTTCAGGACAGGTGAGGAATGACTTTCTTTTGTGAGAATACTGTGGGTACAATTTGTGATGTGACACTTCATTTTGTTCAGTATCATGTGAAGCATTCAGGTGCTCTACAATGATGACTATTTACTGTAAGCCTGTTCCTGAGCAGTACACGAACTGGTTTGGCAAAGAGGATGCGCCAACCAAGGAGAAACATGTTTGAAAGATGGTCTGATGGAAGCAGATCAGCAGAAAAAAGTGATTAGAAAAATAATAACTTGTTACAAAGAGAAAAGGCTGGTGTGTGTGTGTGTGTGTGTGTGTGCGTGTGTGAGAGACTAGGCTGATATTAATAAATGGCATCTGTTATTTTCGCTGTACAGACCGCTGCACCTGGCACCTTCATTGATCTGGGGACATCAGTAATTTGTCTTCTAAAAATACATTTATTATCCACTCAAACTCAATCTGCTTAATGTTTATGTCTAGATTTGTGGCACGTTTAATACACAGGAAACATACCGTCACATTTGCCACATTGTTGTGAGACAGTAAGCCTCAAGCATTCAGAGAAACAGAAGCTCCCAATGGGAATTTATAGTGTGTCAACAGCTGTTGAAAATAACCCTTTTATAGCTATTGAAATCACACTAAATAATGCATAGAACATACACTATGTCCAATGTACTGTGATCACAAACAAGACTCCCTGCAATGTCACCACACTTTGAAATATCCAATTAACTATTATTATTATTATTAACAGCGGCACAGGGTAGTAAAAGGTGAAGCTTTTGCTCTCACCTGTGCATCCACTCATGTAGTCAGTGTGCTTTTTGTGGACACAGTTCAGTCCCCGCAGGGCAAGAAAAAAAAAGTGTGTAGCAGCCATGCTGTTATTTCGGTACACAGCATGGCCCAGGGGATCAGCTGCATCCCATTTCATGATAAGCTCTCATATAAAACACAAATATGACTCTGCCCATGTCTCCTCTGTCTGAGATCTCATTCTGCTATCAAGTCTGTTCTACACCTTAAAATAAAATGTGTATGTACGTTAGCATGTGCACACACACAGTCACTCACTTCATGTATGACTGGCCAATGTGTCCTGTGTTATCTAGGGTATCTGTTACTCTTAATACATACAGTTGATGTTGGTGGCTAAGACTGTACTGTAGCTCCAGAAGCAAAGTAGTGCCTCAGTTCTGGATCACTCCCAAGTACAGTAAGTACCCGGCAGTGTAGCATAACCCCAAAATAGCCAAAGTAAGAAGCGCATCGCTCTCCAGAATGACCAGTGTCTCGTCCCTGCATCTCCCTGCTAGTAAATCTCCACTTGCATAACTTCAGACTTACTGATGTAAATCATTGGCCAGAGTGGCTGAAGGGAGGCAAACTGCTCTCATGATGCCTCTCTCGTACAGTGTGGCACAGCAGCCGAAAAGCTTTGCTGGCTCTACTGAGTTTATCAGCTGTGCAGCGTTTGATTTCCATCTAGGAGATGGATAGGAGCAGCCACACCCCCTTCCCCAAAAGGGAAAAAGTGGAATATATATATAGATCTGCAATGATTAGTCGATTAATCATTAGTCAATCAAAACAAATTTCCCAAATACTTTGATAAACTGATTGATGGTTTCAGTCATTTTTCAAGCAAAACAGTAGGGTTTTGGACTGTTGGTTGGACTAAAAGAAGCAATTTGAAGACGTTACTTTGGGCTTTGTGAAACTGTGATGAGCATTTTTCACAACTTTGATATTTAATAGACTAAACAATCATGAAAATAATCAGCAGATTAATCAATAATATAAATAATCTTTAGTTTCAGTCCTTGCTTACATTAAATATCTTAAATTAGCTTGAGTGGCACAGAAGAAAAATGCTCGGCAATGATCCCACTGACCTGCGTGCAATGCCCAGCTGCATTGCTTCGACCAAGGCCGGGGATTACATCTAACACAATTGTGTTTATCATGCAAGGATTAAAGACACCATGGAAATCATGTTGTGATCACTTGTGACAGGTATATGAGAGATATGTAGCATATAACATGAGCTTCTCACAAATGCAGTCTACACCTTTCACCGGCCAACAGACTAAGTTATCAGTGACAAAGACCATAGTACATGGGAATATAGCCAGTCCAAACTGAGAGAAATCAAGAAGGTACATTAGGTAATGAAGCAACAAGTAAATGGTGAAAAGACTAAAGGGTGCAACGGTGATGATCTAAAAGCTTAGCACAAGACAGACAATAACACCATTCAAACTATTATAGTGTGGACTTACCTGTCTGGCGAGCACAAGCAGAGTGATGAAGAAGATAAAGAGCGAGATAGAGCCCATAGTCTTCAGATCTTTGAGAACTCCTGGTCTTGAAGGGCAGAGAAAAAAATGAAAGATGTGTTTGTGTGCAGAGACGTAGAGAAGACAGAAACAGATAAAGACAGAGATAAATAAGAGTGACATGCAAAAATAGATAAAATGAGGGGATTACAAAAAAAAAGACAAAGAGATGAGAGACAGAACATTTAATTAAAAATTCAGATTGCAATCAGTAGTCTGTGACCTGTGCCACATGATTGGTTAGCAGACCATTTCATTCCAAGCTGTCACTCGGTTCAGATTGTCACTTCTGCTTTGCTGTGACAAGAGCTTGTTTACTAGGTGCATCCCAGTGGCTGAGCTTCTCTGCTGGGATGCATTCAGGAGGAACGCTTTTCAAGAAGCAAAAAATATCCAGATAGTGTTTACGATCGGCAAACGTTCAGCACTTTTAACTCCCATGTTTTTCTCATCATAATCCAAACAATAGGACAACCAATCAAACTACTAGCTATTGTGTGTTTATGAATTGTACTGTACATGCAACAACACACACTCAAAGCCCAAAATATACTGTATATGTGAGGTTACAAAAAAAATTAAAACAAAATTTATTTTATTATTTTTGTATTTGTATTTCTTTCTTTCTATATTATTTTATCTACAACGAAACTGTGTTTCCTTCATAGCAGTGAAGTCTCACTGTCCTCATTTAAGGTCTGACTGTGTTAAGACTTGAACAGGACTGCTGCATTCTAATTTCTGCAAGCACAGTTAGCATATTAATGGACTTTCATTCTTATCTAGGGCAGAGCTCAGCAGACAACTGAGAAAACAGTCTGCAAGTTCTGCACTTGCCTGGTTCATTATCTAATCAATTCTTTGGGCAGAATCAATGGCAATGACTGAGGGCGGACAGTTTCACATAAAGGCAAATCCAAAATGGAAAGCATGAAAACTCTCAATAGTCAAAGCGTTTTTCAACGACAGAAATGACGAAAGCTCTTCACTTTTCCATTTTGTACTGCTGCTGACCTAAGCTGTGTGAAATTTATTGGTTTAGCAGAAAACTCCTTAAAAATCACATTATGCTGTTTAAATTGCTTTGGACAGGAAAGTCAATAACCAAAAAGACAATTTCCTTCCCCTGCTGGAAATCAGCCAATTTAGGCTTGAATGGATGCATTGACCATCCAAAGACACTTTTTGGAGATTATCTACTGACAATACACTAGTGATTGACACTGCATGTTCCAAGAGGGGTTTTTGGGGATCTTAAATCTATTACTTGGAGCAATCAATCAGAAAATCTATGGAGCAAGTCCAGGATTTGTCTGTTATGATATCATCACTGCAGTCCATCTTGGCTGTTCAGTTTGACGAGAGTTGTTCAGTTGTTGTGAGCTGTGCAGCCGAAGAATAGAATTTCCATTAGTATATTTTGAAGAAAAGCAACTATCTAATATTTTGGGAGACATCATTTTCTGCTGTCTTACCCAATGTCAAATGAGATCGATTAAAAAGTACTGCCTCTGTGTATCCAGTATAGAGATAGGTTAGTTAAGTTTTTTAAACACAGACAGCAACTTTGTATTGTATTATCTATCTATCTATCTCTATGTGTTATCTATGACCAAAATATATTCATCAGCATTGGAAAAGAAGACGCAGGTTTTGGATTAAGAGCAGCCGACTTTGAGACAATCACTGCCCACCTATCTTATGACCACCCAACCTGACCAGCCAGGGTAAGAGCCATGCTAATCCAGCTTGAATTTGAGGCTGCATCTGGCTAGTGTCTGGTCAGAGGAAAATTAAACAGAAGACATTGGACTGGCCAAACAACAGGAAATGAGAGACTACTGTGCCCACATCTTTACAGAGACCCGTTTCCTAAAATGCTTGATGATTAAAGGTGATAGACAGTGTTTACCTGATGTCCAACAATGTGAAGATGCACACCATATTATCATCACAATCTTGTTGGTGCGGCTTTCATTCACTGCAATTTCAAAATTGCACCACAGAACTATTTCCTTGGTGTATATGTGTTGAAGTAACTTCAAAATCTATTTTATGTAACCCTCTGTTGTATAATGACAGATACATTGTTATGTTGTTATTCTAAGAAACTACAAAGTTGTCTCATATGTCAAAACCACACATTGTAGCTTAAAGAGCCATTAGCTTTCGGAGCTGTTAACTGAACTATGGATGCAGTAACAGCATGCAGTATCTCTCAAGTCTCATTCTGACAACAGGGATGCCAGGCTTGCACACAGTCAAGTAAACTCAGGTAGTACAGGATATACTGGATATTGCTGGACAATAAAGTTGCTCCCATGCTTGGGACGGACATTAGGCTGACGTTAGTTATGTAGGCGGCATGTCAGAGGGAGGAGATCATCTGTGGATGATAATCAAAACTCACCATTATAAGAGTATTTTTATTTTTTGTCTGAGTATTTTTTTAAACGAACATCTCGGGGCACATGTCGGATTGTATGACCTTGTTGAGAAGCACATTTTTACCTCAAGCTACATGTCTGCAGCCATAAATAACAACTGTTAGAGCAGTTATGAAGACATTTCACCTCTCATCCAAGAGGCTTCTTCATTTCTTACTAGATGGAGGGGAGTTGCAGGTTTTTTAACTTTGTGTGGGAGTGTCCTTACAGAGCCGTTAAGGACCCCTTGCAGGTTATAGAATATTTGCAAAAACTGGGAAAGGACAAAGCCATAGACAGGCCATTATATTACCTACTGTACCCTGGAGAAACTATCCCATGCATCTATGGCCAAAAGACACAAGGAAGGAGCACCACTCAGACCCATCATCAGCAGCATCAACTCAGTTACTTATAACATAGCCAAGCTACTATTGTAGATTACAACAAACGTGTAAGGCACTACAGATTGATGCATGTTTTGTTTTTGTAACGTTTATGTATTGAAAAGATGCAGCTTTTATTTGGTAGACTGCTGTAGTCTGATAATTGGAAGGTCTTTCTGAATGAAAGGGGAATTTAAATGATAAAAAAGTAGCCATGTGCAGTAATATAGATAACTGAGGATGCCATGAACTTAGATGCATCACCAATAGTTTTGCATTCGAATCGTAATCAAATCGTGGGGCCAGTGAAGATTCACACCTCTAATAAAGAGATCAATTTTCTCTGCACATTTTATTTTAAGACCACTGTAACCTTTTGTTCTTTTCTTGGATATCTGTCAGTTCAGCTATACTTATTAGCTCAGGATGTTTTATCATAATGTAATACGCATAGTGCAAGCTATGAGTATACTATGGACTTTCAACTTTGAAAGCCCCAGAGTTCCAGGCTTACATATCAGTGAACAGTTGTATCTGCTTGGGTGCAGACGCTTTTCCGCTTGCTCTCGCTTCTGCTTGCCTTTTTTCCACTATTATTCTTTTTTTTCTTCACTGAGAGATTACAGGCAGTGACTCCTGGATATTTAGAAACCACTGGGAGCATAATTTATTGGAGATAAAGTACATTGCTGGCTCATTTCAAATTTTTTTTCCGAACTCTTCAACACTTTCTGAACGAGGCCTAAGAGGTAGCACAAGCCTGTTAGCAGCTAACTAGCAAGCTAACCAGCAACAGGATGCCACCCTTCACCACTGACGATTTCCACAAACTCATGCAGAAGATCACTTTGTTGGAAACTAAAATCCACAGATTAGAAGTTAATGTGGAGGTTAACGGACTGTGTGGAAATGAAACCACTCTTCCTTTCAGCGGAAAAGAGAACGCTAACACACAGCTACCTAGCACTGATAAGAAACGGGAGAGCCGTGATCTCCGCAGTAAATCTCCACATGGAAGTCCTCCCTGGAACACTCTTGGGGCAAAGCCAAAGAAGAACTCTGCTCCTTGGAACATGGATGGAAGAATAACAGGAAGAACCGTCCACCCGGAGATCTCTGATGCTACCGGCTGGCCAGCACTACCATCCTCCTCCTCCTCTACTCCAATGCAGAGCAGGACACAGCCGTGGTCAGCTGCTAAAGGAAAGACCAACAGCAAACATCCCGTACAACAAACTATCAAAGTGCAAAACAGATTTGCTCCACTACGCCGAGATTCCGCATCTCCATCTGATGACCTGTACCACTCATCGCCACAGAGAAGGGTAAGGTCTGAACGTAAATCAGAAGCTAACAGGCCACAGGCAAAGCTAACGACTGGGCCCCAAACTCTGATTGTGGGAGATGGCACTGTTAAAGATGTGAGATTCATGTGCGGTGAAAACATGAAGGTTCTCTGTTTTCCAAAGGATATGGTTCCTGACATGACAGCGAGAATCCCTGGTATTGTTGCAGCAAATCCAACTGTCAAAAAGATCATTTTGCATACGGGGATGAATGACATTGTGAAGCAGCAGTCTGAAATGCTCAAACAAGATTTTACTGATCTGTTGAACACAGTCAGCTCCCTGGATGTTGAGGTTTTAATCAGTGGCCCCCTTCCACCAGTCAGAAGAGGTGCTGAGAGATTCAGCAGATTGATGGCACTGAACACATGGCTTTCCAAAGCATGTAATGTCCATTCTATGTATTTTTTGGACAACTTCAATTTCTTTTGGGACCGCAGACATCTTTTTAAGCAAGATGGACTCTTCCTAAATAGGTCAGGAGTCAAACTGTTTATGTCCAACATATCTTTCTGCCTGCGTCACCAATCTGTTCCCTCCACCAAGGACAAGAGGCAAGACAGGCTGAAACAAACAGGAGATAATCACAAAGGAAACCGAGCACAACCCCCAGCTGAAGTGAGCTCCACTCATGACAGATGTCAGGACAAACAGGAAGAGGATTCTCTCTGTGAGGTTCAACTGTCTACACCACCCCAAACCCCACCCAGTTCACCATCTACTGTGGGCATGTTGTCGCCTTCGTCCCCCCTCATGGAGTTCACCGACCAAATGAACAAGCTGGTCATCGCTGGGACACAGTTTACCCCCCGCCCTACTGCAATTTTCTCTCCTCTCATTCCCCTGAAACACCCTCAGCCTTCGGTGAAGTTAAGACACACACCACCCCCACCCTTTTCACACAGGCATCATCCTCCCCAAGCTGATAAGAGCTCAGCACACTTAGATCTTTCTGTCTCTTACTGCTGATGTTTTATGGGTCCAGGCTCTAAAGATGTCACTCCTGACTATTCCCAGCGAAAGTCGGGGCCCAGTGTACTGGAAGCTTCTTCAGTTCATGTTATGATCGGTAATAGAAAAAGAATGTTTAAATTGCCAAGAAAGAGTGTAATGTCAAATTTAACATTCATTCCGGGTCCAGGCTACGAAGTTGATATCTTTAATGTCTTCCCCCCAGAAAAGCCGGGGCCCCTTGGAGTTCAGGTAGTCTCCTCGATTCCTGTGTTTACAGGTAATAGAAAAATGGTAAATTTGCTGAGACACAGGAAGTGCCTTAATAAATCTGCCAATCTATTAAATTTAGCTCCCATTCCTCGTCAGCCACAAACTGTCACAAAAGATTGCACAGCTGGTTTTGACTCTTTTAATTTAGCTTTATTAAACATCAGGTCTCTGGCAGGAAAATCTTTTTTAATACATGATTTTATCATCAAACACAATCTTAATTTTATGTTTTTAACTGAAACCTGGTTAGACCAAGACAACAGTGCAGCTGTTCACATTGAATCAAGCCCTCCAAACTTCTCTTTCATAAGTGAGACTAGAAAGCATAAAAAAGGAGGAGGTGTTAGTATTCTGTTTAATGAGTTACTCAAATGCAAGCAAATGTTTTATGGAAATTTTACTTCTTTTGAATATGTGGCTCTTCAGTTAAACTCATCTTCTCGGGCTATATTTCTAAACATCTACAGGCCACCTAAATACTGTACAGATTTTTTTGATGACCTTGTTGAGTTACTGTCTCTTATCTGCACTGACTTTGATTGTGTGTTAATTGTTGGTGACTTTAACATCCATGTCGACAAACCTGAGGACAGATGGACTAAAGAACTGTGTCGTGTCCTTGATAACTTTGGACTCACTCAGCATGTGATGCAGCCCACACACAACAGGGGCCACATCCTAGACTTGGTTATCTCCAAGGGTCTGAACATTCCTAAGGTTCTGGTATCTGATGTTGCTCTCTCTGATCATTACTGTGTTCTCTTTGAGAGTGATATATGTGTGTACACAAATGTTCAAACTGAGGTCGTCTCAAAGCGTTACATCACTGAAAACACCAGTGACATATTCATTGAGGCTTTCTCCTCCACACCTCCCCTCTCCAGGTTCTCCGTCAATGACCTTGTAGATCACTTCAGTTCTAAAGTTACAAATGTTATTGATGCCATTGCACCCACTAAAGTGAAGGTGGTCTCTGGTAAGAAAAAATCTCCTTGGAGAAATGCCACGCTTGTCAAAATGGAAAAAAAGGAATGCCGAAAGGCAGAGCGCAGGTGGCGCAAAACTAAGCTCCAAGTTCATTTTGACATTTATAAAGAGAGACTTTACATTTTTAATTTAGAACTGAAAAAGTCAAGGCAGTCCTTCTTTTCAGACATTACCACCAAAAACAATAATAATGCACGTGCCCTGTTTGCTACTGTCGACAGGCTAACAAACCCTCCTGTGCCAGTAGCCTCTGAACATCTATCTACCAGGGCCTGTAATGAATTTGCATCCTTCTTCACTGACAAAATTCAGAAAATTAGACAAGCGGTCTGTGCCACCGTACCTAGTACAGGAGGCGTGTTATCCATGTGTCCACCGAAAACCAACTCTAACACCATGACACAATTTGACCAAATCAATGACAAAAACCTGCAAGAGATAATACAACATTTGAAATCTTCCTCATGCTGCCTTGATATTTTACCAGCAGGGTTCTTCAAAAAAGTTTCAGACTGCATGACTCCAGATCTGCTACAGATTGTCAACATGTCTCTACTTTCAGGCGTCTTCCCCCAAGCCATGAAAACTGCAGTTATTAAACCACTCCTGAAGAAGAACAATCTAGACACATCAGTAATGAATAATTACAGGCCCATATCGAACCTCCCAATTTTAAGTAAAATCATTGAAAAAGCTGTTTTTCAACAGCTGAACAATTACTTAATAGTAAATGGCTGTTTTGATGTCTTCCAATCAGGATTTCGACCACATCATAGCACTGAGACTGCTCTAGTCAAGGTCCTCAATGACATTCATTTAAACACAGACAATGGCAAAATTTCAGTCTTAGTATTACTGGATCTCAGTGCTGCGTTTGACACAGTCGACCACAACATACTACTGGACCGACTGGAAAACTGGGTGGGACTCTCTGGTACAGCACTAAACTGGTTTAAATCCTATCTAAATGATAGAGACTACTTTGTGTCTATTGGTAATTACACATCTGAAAGGATGAAAATGACAAGCGGAGTACCCCAGGGCTCCATTCTGGGGCCTCTACTATTCAACATTTACATGCTTCCTCTAGCTCAGATAATGGAAAACAACAAAATATGTTACCATAGTTATGCAGATGACACACAAATTTACATAACCATCTCACCAGGGGACTACAATCCCATACAAACGCTAAGTAGATGCATTGAACAAATCAATGATTGGATGTGTCAGAGTTTTCTTCAGTTAAACAAAGATAAGACTGAAATAATTGTTTTTGGAGCCAAGGAAGAACGACTCACAGTCTCTGCTCAGCTTCAATCTATAATGTTGAAAACTGCAAACCAAGCCAGAAACCTCGGTGTAATAATGGACTCAGACCTGAACTTCAGCAACCACATTAAGTCAATTACAAAGTCGGCCTACTATCATCTTAAAAATATATCCAGGATAAAAGGACTTATGTCTCAGCAGGATTTAGAAAAACTTATCCATGCATTTATCTTCAGCAGACTCGACTACTGTAACGGTGTCTTTACAGGACTCTCTAAAAAATCCATCAGACAGCTGCAGCTGATTCAGAACGCTGCTGCTCGAGTCCTAACAAGAACCAAAAAAGTAGATCACATCACTCCAGTTCTCAGATCTTTACACTGGCTTCCTGTCAGTCAAAGAATAGATTTCAAAATCCTGTTGTTGGTTTATAAAGCACTGAATGGTTTCGGGCCAAAATACATTTCTGATCTGCTACCACGTTATGAACCATCCAGACCTCTGAGGTCATCAGGCTCAGGTCTGCTTTCAGTCCCTAGAGTCAAAACTAGACATGGAGAAGCAGCGTTCAGTTACTATGCGCCACACATCTGGAACAAACTCCCAGAAAACTGCAGGTCTGCTCCGACTCTCACCTCTTTTAAATCAAGGCTGAAGACCTTTCTGTTTGCCACAGCCTTTCACTGAAACAATTTTAAGTCTTTGAACTGCACTGTGACTTTTATTTTTTCTCTATTTTAGCCTACTTTCCTATTTCTTAACTTGTTTTAATGTTTTGTTTTAATGTCTATTTCTTAACTTGTTTTAATGTTTTGTTTAAATGTCTATTTCTCAACTTGTTTTAATGTTTTGTCTTAATGTATCTTAAATGTTTTACTGTAATTGTATGCGCCTGTAAAGCACTTTGAGTTGCCCTGTGTCTGAATTGTGCTATACAAATAAACTTGCCTTGCCTTGCCTTGCCTATCGTTTCATTAAGCTCCCTATTTCCATTGAGTTTTTCCATCAGTCCATCTCTCCATGGTACATCACTGTCAAATCAACTGACAAAACAAAAAACACATTGGTCACGTAGGCCCTAAGGACTGCTTTCTATCAAGCATATAACACTGCTTGGTCTCACTCGTCTCTACACAGCATGTAATGTGTAACATATCTGTGGGAAAGATTCTCTCTTATAATGGCCCAATGACACTAAAATTATTTCATTCCTTATTGCCAAATTATGCTGTGTATCCTTATTAAGCAGCTAATTTCCTAAGCTGTCTGTGACAGAGAAGACTGTGGGAATGTGGTGTGGCATATAAAATGAAATAAATCAAAGAGCACAGTTGACTCAGTGTGTGTGAGTGACAGTAGCATGGAAAAACATAATAATGGGAACAAGTGACCGTGGCCTACTTTTGGCACATGCCTTAATCACTGCTCAGAGTTGGCAACTTTAGCCAACGGGTGTATTTTCATTTTTGTTCAGTCCAACTGAAGTCTAATGTAGTGCAATGTTTTTTTAAATGTATTGTATTTAAATGTACTGTTAATAGTTTTTTTTTTATCATTAAATATAAATATCAGAAATGCTCCTTTTCATATCAGTAGCTGGAAAGGCATGTCAATGTCTGTATTCCATTGACGGCAATTTAAACATTTATATAAATTTTATGTCATCATGAAACCTGGTTTCTGATTTTACTCAAAGGAGAACACAGGACAAGTGATTTACAGAGCAGATATGAATGCTGTGAAAGATATAAAATGCTATTTAATTTCAATCAAACATACGAGAGTTCTTGTTTGTCCATTTCAAATCACTTTCGATGAGTACTATGGACTCTATAACCTGCAATATTAATAATAAAAATATCATAAATCTGCAGTGGTATTATGTAACTCACACACTTGAGACTGCACTTGAACACATCCTCGAGGTCAAAAGAGCTGAATCTGACTAACTTGGACTTGCATGTTGTGACAAAACCTTATCATCATTTAATACAGACTCTGATGTGACGTTGACACTTCATTGACCTTATAGAAGACGAGTGCTTTCTCTTTTCACCAAAGCTGTAGGGAAATCACAGACTTGATGCAATGTGACCCCAACCCCACTACTGAGAGAGTTCAGACCAGTTGCATGAATGGGATGAGAGATATATAGAGATATTAAGATATTGTCACAATTTGCTAATATTGTAAACAACGCTTTTAACTGATCTCCAAATGATGTAAAGGCAGAACTGAAATGACTAAAAACTATGTGCTGAGATAATAGTGTATTTTTATCTTAAGTATTACCATTATTAGCCAGTGTAACTTTCAACTCATCTCATCTCTGCTGTCATCAAGTGGTTAAAAGAGAGAATTAAAACTAACTAAAAAATAGCTGGTATGAGTTGGAAATTATGAATACTTCTATTGATGCATGTCAGTTTTTACTGTAGCTGTATACAGATGTCAATTGAGGCTCTGGCCACAAGGCAGCAATTGGTTAAACTAATGCAGACTACAGTTTGTGTAGATTTAATGTCCAAGAGGTACAAAATGATTCAGATGGATTTTGACTGGACAGCTAACTTGCATTTACTATATTTACTTATTCTTGTGTGTTAACTTTTGATCTACATTTATTCTGTTATCTAAACTTTACTGAGTAAAAGTTCCTTTAAGTTTAAAATGTTATTTGTTTCTATTTTAGTAATGTGAATTTGTAGATGTGTGTAGAGATGTCTCAATCAAGGTTTTTTGGCCCTGTTCCCAATCCAATTCCTAAGTCATAAAATTAATATCCGAGAATTTGATCAATGTAAATTATCAATTTGTTATAAAAGAAAGATTAACTGGGAAATTGCATCACCTGAAATTGATGATGAAGGAAGTACTCCATTCTATGTACACAGTGGGGGTTCTTCCCTCACAAGTTATCCTTGGCTCAGTGCAGACACTGACTCGCAAAGAGCACACAAACCTACTAACTTCACTAAACTAAAGTTTCATGTCTAATCTTCAAGTTACTCACAGAATAAACGTGGTGGTGACGGCTGATGTGACCTGTCGCCCGCACCGTTTGGCTTTTTTAGTACCTGGGGTAAGCACAGGCTAAAAATAAGAAAGCTGCCACATGAATGTTTTGAACACTGATCTGTGCTAATGAGAAGGAGTAATAGCGTAAGACTTAAGCAAATCTGTGTATTTTGCCAGTCTGGTTGATAAAACTCAAAAGTCAATCACACTTGTATGCACTGATACACTCACACTCCTCCTTTACTTTCCTCACACAGTTGCTCACACAGTAAAGCTCAGCTGGCCTCATGGAAGGAGAGCTTCTTTCCAACATTAACAAACCGAGGTGGAAAAAGACAGTGCAGTGCAGCAAGGACGGAATCAGATTTTAATCTGCTTTTTATCGAGCCGATACAAATCAATTCAAATATGCCTGGACAGCCTCTAATACTGATCTATGAGATCAACTCGTGACATCCCTTGTTGTGATTGTAAGTCAGAATTGTAGAAGTCAATGTTTTAGGTTGCTCATCAGACCCAAGAATGAAAATTGCCTTAAAAGGCAAAAGTACATTTGTATTAAAAAAATATTTTCAGCATCCACAACAGCAGCTGCGTTTACAAAGAACTGTCATGAACTGGAACGATTACACTGTATCTCATGATCAGGCCAGATGGGTGCAGAGTTTGTGAGAGTCAGGGAACACTCAGACACTCAGACACTGGGTCTCAATAAAAATATTATTTATTTGAACCCTATTGTTCGCCTAGCCAGGTAAATTCAATGAGGACTGTAACAAAACAACACCTGGGAGGCACACAAATATATTGGATCCAATGTTATCTGCTAGAACTGAGCTCAATGTGTGGTCGAGCATCACAATCTGCACTGAAACCATTTCCACAATAAATAAAATAAATAACATATTACCTTAATTAATATCTATAAAAAACACATAAGCTATAGTCTCCTCACTAATCAAATGCAAAAGAAGACAAAGAGGTACATGAAAGTGTGATGTGTGATAAATGTTACTTAACTTTATCTCATTTCATGTTTGTTCCCATGCCATAATCCAAAACCTGATCTACTTTCAAGAAACTCTACCTGCAATACACTGACCACTGTATTATCAACAATAAAGGAAAAAGCTTGAATACAGCAGATAAAAGCATCTGAAGCTGACCTGCCCGAGGATGCACCAAACTATGAATGGGTTGCTGATGTACTGCACACTGCATGTTTTCTCTATAGGAGTTTTGAGTAGAAAGTTGAAAGAAAAAATGAGGTTATGGAGAAGATGTTGACATTGAGAGAAGCCAGTTTAAGTGGTTCTGGCACCTGCAAAGGATGCCCCCGGGTGCCTCCATTTAGAGCTATTCTTGACTCGACTGACTGGAAGAAGACCTCGAGGTAGGCCTTCTTTCTCTCCTTTTACCTTCCCGTATTTTGTCCCTTCATACCACTATGGTTTTCCATTTACTCAGAATCCCACAGGATTAAAGCAGGTGACCATCATCTATACCTAACTTCCTTTCCTACCCACCTTGAATTTCTATATCACGCTTTCACACTCCTTTGAACAGTTTGTGTTTGTTACTGTGCACGTACCTGTCCAGGCTTTCAGTCTTGTACAGAAATCTGCTATATTCATCCAGCAAGGAGGCATGTGTTTGTAGAATAATGATGTTGTAAACCACCACAGCAGTCAACATGATAATCATCTTCAGCTCGTAGTTTATCCTCAGGAACACAGAGCAAGAGATGAGGCCAAGTATGCAACTGTAAATTAAATACTAGACGGACATAAACACAGACAGACAGATGTGATTCAGTTAAAACTTAACAAAGACAATAAAGAAGTCAGGAAGGAATCACAAGAACAAAAATGTTTACTTACAGGAAGGTAGAAATTGTTTTTGCCTGTGAAGGTGATTAGCTGTCCATTAAGGTAAAACAGTGTTTCATTGGATGAATTGTAAACAGGAACAGGAGGCAACAAATTGTCTTCCAAAAAGAACTGGAAAAAGTCAACAGAAATGAGGCGTTAGTCTCATTTTTGGCCAGTGCCAAAAATAATCATTCATCTAAATGCACCACAGAAAACAAAGCACACAATTCACATGCAAATTACAAACACACTCTCCCTGTCTGCTGGCCCTGCACGTCAGCATGTGAAAAGACAAACTAGTCTACATTGTACTCAGGAGGAAAAAAATGTCTTGTTAGATAAGAGGCCAATAGTGACAACCATTCAATAAGGTTCTTTAAAATGAACCTGCAGGATAAGATGAGGTTGGCTGCGACACAGAGCAAAGCCAAGTCAATTTGGTTCATCCGCCCAGAGCAACTGACCTACGTCGGGCTCAAAACAAGATTATAATCTGTGGAATCGATTTGTGTGAAGGTCTAAACCAGGGCCCTGACACCGTGCTTTATCATACAGCTTCCCTACAAGCCTCAGGCTACCATCTCACCTTTAACTGAGTCTTTTTTATTTTTGAAACAGAATTAAAAAGACACATCTGTAAATTGATAGAGATGAGCAAAAAACATGAAAAAATACACAGTATTCCCTTATCACTACATGCAAATGGTGTTGGCGCGGTTATGCATACTAATATACTGCTTAGCAAAAGCAAAGAATGCAAATAATATTACATCCAAGCCAGTTGATAGCTTAATAAACAAAAGAAATGTAAAGCATAGAGATAAATACTACATTAAAATGCTGGTGCATCCAGTCTATAACCATGATGAATGAGACATATTAACAAATGTGTATCACTGTAAGTTTATTTGATGAATATGATCTTGCATAAAGAAATCTAAACAACCCATAGTTCCTATTCATTAGTATCACCAATGGCCAACTCATTTATTTATTTATTTATTAAATATGTTATTTATTTTTCTAACAACATGTTACATTCCATTACCTTCTAATAACACTGCAGTTAGAAATAAGGCGGGTGTCATCTGAAGGTTTGCGATACTTCATTCTTAATGAAGCCTAATTGATGTGACCCCTCCCTTTTCTGCACTACCTGCACATAAAAGCTTACCATGTTGAAGACTGCCATTATGAGTATTAGAGCTGTGGTTGTCATGGTGAGAGTGATGCGGGGCCATGGCTTGTTGGCAATAATGACTGATGACCTCAGCAGCCACATCCAAGAAGTGGAGGCGCTTTTACTGCAGTGCTGCAGGGACATGTACACACAACAGCACACAAAAATACGAGAACGTATGAGTCCAAGTATACAGGGGGGTTTGGGAGCTGAGATCTTAAGGGATATGGACAGACACACAGAGGAAGCACCAAGAGATACAAGGACATGTACTAATTAAAAAAAGTAAATAATGCACGAGTATGAATAGACCCATATACAGTAATTTTCTTCCGTAAGGTATGTTAAAAACTGTGCAGTTCACACATTGAAGCACCTAGAACAGATTTCAATCAACTTAATGGCACATGCTGCAAAATAGCTTAAACTACATATAATAACAGCACTACAATATGACCTCAAGTGACTGCATCATGTATAGGATGATGTGAGTGAACAATATGCTGAATATGGCATCCAACAAAACACTACCACCTCCTTTTTCACTTATCAAATAATTTTAACTGAGCTGCCATCATGCTCTACAATGTAACCCAGCATATGACCTGACAAGCCACACACTTTATGATAATACTATATTTATATATATCACCTCAGTGATGCAAAAATGGGATCTTCCATGTACATGCTGCAGTCAATTACTTTGTCCCACTTGCAGCACTGCCTTCAGCTGAACGCATTCCATTGTAAAACAATGGCAGTGAAATCCTAAATTATTTGCTTGATCATCTCAGAGCAATATCTGAGCATCATTGGGGCTGAGTAGAAGATGTAACATTTAAATTGCTCAGGAATGTGCATTACGATACAATAAAGTGAGGATGGCAGACTGTATTATGCACCAGCGGGACTACTAGAAATATAGGGCGAGTGGGACACATCATTTTGTCTTAAAAACAAGAAATTCACACGCAATTTTCACCTGTGAACGGCAGCTCAAATAATAATATGTATGACTTGGATGTTACATATGAATGAGAATTAAAAGACAAAGTAAGAGAATCTGCCAGGGTTAGTAGAATTTAAGTAGAAGATGTAAAGTAACACAGTCAGGGAGCCAACAGAAGTTCAGTCAGTTCATCAAATAACCATGTTTGACCTTTCTAAGGTACCAAGCATAATCCCACCCTCAACAGTGACGAGGTTTCTAAAAGAAATGCTACGTGGGTCAACAGCTTATTCTGTGACTGGGAATGGAAAAACTGAGTACATGCATGGTAAAGCCTGCTGGTGTTGTGCTGCAACTGACGACCTGGTTACAGTGGTCTGATTTTCAAATGCAATCCAAGGTTATATTAGTGGAGGGAAACTAAATATTTGGATTTCAAATCTTTCCATCTTCATTAACATCACAAGTGGCCAACAACAGGGACAACATGAATGATTTTGAAATATACAGTCCTCATTTTTAATGGAAAAATCCACTGCACTGAATATTTCACTTTTCGACTGTAATATTTGACATGTTTCATGGCTAGCTTGTACGTACAGTGCTATGTTGATATTAAGGAATGATTTCATTGTTGATCTCATCTCTCTAGAAACTGAAAGAGACCTGTCTGCAACACGTTGTCAATGAAAATACATGCATCCTAGTTACAGAGCCTAATCCTTCTGTTCACAAAGTATCGATGGATTCCAGGTTGGTTCTGAAGCTCTACAGTAAAGCTTTAATGAGTGTCTGCAAATTCCCCAAAAAGAAGACTGACATGAACTATAGCAAAGACCCAGCAATGACAAACAAGTTGGAAAAAAAAACAGCAGGGGGTTTGTCAACTTTATCTATCAAGTGTGGTGTTTTGTTTTTGAGCCTTGGGCAACATCCTTGGGGAGCACAGTTCAGAGCCAAGCAGCAGATTCTCACTTGCGAAGAACTAAAGATCAGACGATGGGTGGAATGGGTTATAAAGGCCTGCGGCTTATGGAGTTTTTGCAGCACCTTTAATGTTTTAATAATTGTTTCTTTTTGTCTTTTCCACCTCAGTGTATGTCCTTCTTTCTGGTCGTTTTTTTATTTCAACTGGACACACTGAATTAATCTGAAACCCCCATTAATAACTATCTAAACATTAACACAGCCTTTTCTAAATGATTTATAATGCAAACATACGAAGGATGCTGCAAACCCCAGATTTACAGCAGGTTTGCCATATGGGGAATCAAATGTACCCACTACGATGCAGATAAAAAAATGTAGCATGACATATCACTGATAATCTATGCATGCCTATGTTGCCCCGAAATTGAAGAATGATTGTCTCCTGAAGCATGCACCACAGCAGTGATGTGCACATGTTCTCTAAAGGGCATGGTGGGAATAAAGAGGTAGCACCTGTTTTATGCACAAGATAATGATTCAGGGGCACTTAGGCTAACAACAAGGGTACTTATTCGGCCGTAAAGCTGACCAGAGGGGCACTTGGACCACTCATGTGCCTTTGGTATAACATTAGGACAAACATTAAGCACACAACAGTACTATTAGAGAGCAGTAATATCCTAGTTAAATATAGGTTTTAATATCAAAGGACACTTCCAAAAAAATGTGTAATGTGTTTGCAGTAAATTGATTCACTCACCACAAAGTGCCCGATGAAACATATGAACAGGATCAAGGAAAGGATAAGAAAAGCCATTCCAAAGGATATTCCCAAGACAGTTGTCCTAAAAAAAGGCAATATGTCACCAAGTTCAGTTTTAATTCACTCAGAATTTAATGTCATTGTGCAGAATGTCAGTAGCAAATTATTTGTCAAGAGACATAAGCAACGTTTAGTTCAACAATGTATATTGCATGAGAATAAATGTATATGCTGATTTCAACACTAACACACAGTCAATCATTATGTTAACAGTATTGTTACTTCTATAAGAGTGCGAAATGAAGCACACATACTTAGGAAGGACGAGAATCTGCACAATAAAAATGCAGAAAAAGATCAAACAGGCGCAGGTGACATAGTATTTGAAGGCCGGCAAGGTTGTTGCTCTGTACTGAAATGATAAAATGAAGGTCAAGTTTCAACAAAAGCCTTTTCAAACCACTCTGATTTTAAAGTTGTTTCAAAAGCTCCTCAACTGTGCACTCAAACACCACAAGTCTCCCTGTAATTTCCAAGATTTCAGGGTACTCTAAGTGTAGGCAAAGGAACAAGCAGTTCTGTAAATAACTGTTCTGATATATCCGCTCAGGGACAAATGATGCCAATCTACTTGTACTGCCTCTTACCTCCTTCTCTAAGGATTTGTTGTGAAAGAATAACGATATTCTTTGGATGTCCTCGGACTTAAGCCACTGTCTGGAAATATAAAAAACAGTATAGATCAGATAGGAAGGAGAATATAGGCCCTGTTCAAAGTATATAAGATGTCTTTGTACAAAAAAATTTATGATTCAAGTTCATGTATTTGTTCAAAATGTTCAGTAGGAATATGAAAGGGCCAATATATAATGAAGATACAGTACATGCTATAATTTGCCATGTTTCATCAAATGCAGTTTTCAAAGATAGCGCATCACATCACTATGATGACTTTTTTTTGCACATTTCTTTTTAAACTATTAATATTTGTTTTTTTAAAATGACCCATACTTTTGTGAATTTATCCCATCAAAGGTCCTGATCATCCTCTCGTTAAGTTCCTCCTCAAACCGTTTCTTCTGAGACTTTGTCCTTTAATGCGTAACAAGAAGAGAAAGAGTCAGAATATATTTTAAGTTCACATAGAATTAGTCACACACATCAAAGCCTCCAGCACAAGTCCAGTCTTATTAAACATCTTGTCGTCTGCCTCTGTACTGTTAAGGGGCCTGATAATCCTGCCAAAGAAAATTGTGCTGGAGCTGTAAAATGAGCAGCTTGCCTTTCTGATCTCCTCTGGAAGTGATACTGCCCCATTGGCACATCCTAGACACAGAGCGAGAGGAGAGAGATGGGTTACAAGCTACAGCTGAACTTCCCCATCACTTAAATCACAACATATGTTTGGCGAAAATTACACACAGCAGTGTTGATCTTCCCATTCTCATTAGTCATGCTGTCTCTGTGGTGCAGGTTGGCAAAGGGCTTGGCTGCTCCCCAGGACTCCAGGTAGCGGGTCATCCTGACTGACGCTCTCATCTTTGCTCCGTCTAGAGTGTGCCTGGGACGGTAATGATGCTGTGGGCTCCGACGCTCCACCTGGACAAACATGGAAACTGCGTTATTTTACGGCATTTTATTCAATGTGTTATGTTGAATTTACTGTAAGTCACATTTGTGCTATGGTACCTTTGGGTTGATGACCAGATAAGTGATGACTCCATGTTCCTTTAGGTATGGGTCTCTTTCTTGTCCTTCCCCATCTTCCACTTTATAGGCACCATTCAGGTGCTCCAGTGTCACTGATGTGATGTGGACTCGCCTGGCAATAAACAATCAATCAATGAATGGTTTTCTATGATATAAATGACAGATCTGGATATTCTTCTGGCATCCCTAAGCAAAGATTTACAGTAACCAAAAAGTCAAAACTGGTGCAGACAAAGTGTGATCACAAAGAATTTCAAACAATGAGAGGATACTTTATGCAAATGGCATCGCATGCTTCCATTTAACTTCCAGCTCACTCACCCTGGTACACCTCCTGCCTCCATATGATTGGCTAGTGTGACATCATGTGACCAAACATCATACTGCCATTTCTGGAGGCCAATCACGCCACACAGGACATTCCCAGAATGCACGCCGACACGCATGTTGATGTCAACCCCCGTGGCATCTCGCACTTTCCTGTCATGCAACAAAAACAGCTTTTACTAAAGTGGATGACCCATACCACACATCTTGTTAGTAGAGGAAATGCACCTTTCCAGATGATGTATGCAGAGAATTGAAACATTTGGGGGGGAAGAGAGATGGAAACCTCCCACAGTGATTGTTTTCAGTGTAAACCAATTCTGTTAATAAATATGGTAATCCTGATTTCAAATTTTCCTCAATAAAATTTTTTTTGAGGTCTTTCTCTCACCACTAATTCTATCCTAGCTCTCTCCCCTTTGTCTTTGTACCTCACACTTACCACCCACTCACCACCACACGTTTGATGCAGCTAAATTGGCAATTAAGAAAAAGTCTCTACATCTGAGCTAATGGTTAGCGAGGACTTACCATCATTACAGGTACGGGGGTATTTCAATACATCAGAAAGCACTGTGTCTAAAGGGTTATCCAAATAATCTTTGAAAAGCAGGTAGTCAAATAGTTCCTTAAAACTTCCAGAAGTGTAATGAGACTCTTTAGGGTGCGAGCTGAGTTATTACACACAAGAATCAGCATGAACCAAACTTTTTGTGCCTTTAATTTGTGCTTTCAGTTCTAATGTGGTTGCAGCATGAGGAGTGAGCCGCTGCTTTGCATGATCTTCATCATTCTCCATTAATTTTCAGGTCAGATACTTTACAATATTTTGACATCAATGATCTCAAAGTTCTACGTACCATTAATGAGTCAAAGTTTGAGGATGCTTGTATGATCAATTAACATAACAGAAAACCAAGTGTTTCTTTACCAGCACTGTTATGTAGTGACACTTACTTGATGGCCTCACACATGTCAAGACCCATTTTCACACAGTTCTTAGCATGGTTCGGCAGAGACTCCGGCAGGCCGGACACACAGTAGTAACAGTCACCGAGGATTTTGATCCGCATACATTCATTTTCCTGCATATGAAAAGGTAGAACACAAGCTCAGCACGGGGTCAGATAAAGGTCACAGTGATGGCCAGTACAGGCAGCTTTTGAATTTAATCACATAATAGCGTGAAATCAAATAATCTGTTTGACCACATATTTGCAGGAATATGACAAATACATCATGAAGCAAGAAAAGATGGCCATAAATGCAAGACATATCATGAGTTTTATCATTTAGCCTCCAATGAAAAAGCAAAATTAGCACTTGTTATGATTTCTTACTTAGTGCCAGAATCCAATAATGAAATGTTTACCTTGGCGATTTGATCAAATTTGCCAAAAAGCTCATTCAGCATGTGTACGAGCTCTCCCGGTGAGCAGTCACTGGCAAGCCTCGTGAATCCCACTATATCAGCATACAGTATACTAAAGATGGAACATTATATATTCATCAATATATTATAGAATAATGGTTTTATATGTTTTCCAATAATAACTGTAGCATTCAAAGACATGAAAATACATTTGCGTTGTTGTGCTCTGATAAAAATATGTGCCTTAATAGTATAGTACAGTACAGTACTGCTAAGTCATATAAGCGGTAAACAAAAGAAATAATACATGCCTGACATTAGTGTGTCTTTGGACATAGAGGTTGTGAAAATTGTTTGTGTTCTCAATCTGGCCGAAGTTTGGACCCTTCAGTCTCTGGATGATCTCAGCTTTCATCACCCGGGCAATGTGAGCTGGCAGCAGAGACAACAGGAGACGCTCCTGATGGCAGCAATACAAAGACAGAAGAAGAAAGCAACTCAAGGATGGTCAGGAAAAAAAGCAGATTATTGTAATAAATATTAAAGGGTTTGATATCGGAAAATACGATATTTTCAATCAACAATGTCTTAAATTTGTGCAATAAAGTGTTATCTTATAATCATAAACAGTACTACAGCCTCTTGTTGTTTTTAATGTTATTGTTAATATAACAGTGTCAATCGTATCCTGGTGTGCCCTCGAACATTGTTTTTTTTGGTCTGGCATCCAGGACAGAAGCACTGCTGTGCATGGGAAATTTAAGTTTTTATTGGATGCCCAACAGTTAGTTCAGTAGTTGTAGCTTCCGAGTATTTTCTCACAGGGTTTTCATTGCTTCATGGCCCCAGGGATTCACTCAGTATGTCAGTGGCATGACCCTAAATTTTGTATAATTAAAAGTAATGCATATGCAAAACAAGAACAACGCTTTGTAATAAGCTCTCAGATCCAAAGTTGGATTTTTTTGTGATCAAAGTATAATTACCAGGGACCTTGACTGAAAAAGTTTTTCATTTTCAGCAAATGGATATTTAATTGAATTCAGTCAATCTAATTCTGAAGCATTAACCTTTGATGACAGGAAGAGACAAAAAGCTGTCATCATCATGTCGTTGGCCTCAACAAGAGCTATGCGAAAGTTAATTGGGCAATAGATTGTGTCAAGTTGACCTCCTCTTACTCAAAGTAACTATTAATGTTAAAAAAACAAAAAAAAAACAACCTGCCAACCCAGCTACCAGAATACAGACGCCACTGTTATTCACCTACCCCCTTTTCTTTAAAGGATAACTACCGTTTTTTACAACCTGGACCTTATTTCTAGCAAAATATATGGTCATTTACTCACCCAGATAACTTTGGTGTCATTTGGAGTCGTTCGGACGAAATTAGATCCAGCGTAGCGCCGATATATCCATGTAATGCGAGTGACGGGGCAGCGACACACACCCTTTATATAACGCATTATCTGCCACGAAACTAGTTCATTTCACTAATATTTTGTCATGATAAGCTAGCGCCATTCCCCTCTGAGTCCGGGCCTCGTCCGTTATCAACATCCAGGGTCAAACTAGCAGTAGCAGCTACAGGTAAACAAGCCAGGCTGTCGCGGGTGCACTCGCAGCTCAGAGACGACATCCTCCAGTTCAGAGGTAGTAGTAGGGTTGTCACGATACCAGAATTTCAGTAGTCGATACCAATACCTGTGAATTTCCACGATTCTCGATACTAATTCGATACCACATTTTTAAAAAAAACAACAGAACCCATGTACTTTTAAATTCACTAATTTATTGAAAACTGCTTCAAACTGTCAAGTATTTAACACCACTGTGCTTCAACATCTTTTTGCACAGAATTTAAATTGCAGTACCAGCTGCCAACTGCCAAAAGGTACTTTTAGTTTAAATAACATAAGGTAAGAGACTGTCAGACAGTATCTCATCATGTCACCTTATGTATAATGACGCAGACCGTACTGTTACATTACGTTAAACATCTACATGAGGGAGCGACTGAGCGAGAGTAGAAGCCTGCGCCCCAGCTGACTCTCATGCCCAAATGACGGAACGTAGGCATATTCGGGTTAACGTATGACGTGACACAACAGTGATAGTAAACGGAAACTCACTCGAAACTCACTTGAATTCTCTAAACGAGTTGGGGTGCCTGTCTTTGAGGTGTCTGGCCATGTTTGACGTGCTTCCTCCTTTCGTTTGAAAACTTCTGAGGCACTGTTTGCATGTCGGCTTGTTTGAGTCTAGAATTGCTCCGTATTCATCCGCCTCGAATGCAAAATATTTCCACACGCGACTCTTAGTACCTGTCTTGCGGACGAGCCGACGTGTTGTGCTTTCACTCTCACTTGCTGAAGCCATTTTTTCTAAGACGGTAGGTTTCCTTCTTCAGCGCCACTGACTGCTCTGTGCGGCTCACACGCGTATACTGCCCCCGTCAGTTCTGCCAAGAATCGACACGGCTCGCCGAGTGAAAAGTTGTATATTCGGTTCTGACGTTACCAGAAAAAAGCAAGTATCGTATTATTTTTTTCGTGTCGGCATCGAATTGGTACCAAAGTATCGGTTCTTGTGACAACCCTAGGTAGTAGGTCAACCTACAGACCCCGGATGTTGACAATAGACGAGCCCGTACTCAGAGGGGAATAGCGCTAGCGTATCGTAACAAAATATTGGTGAAATGAACTAGTTTCGTGGCAGATAATGCTCATAAAGGCTGCGCTTCGGTGCCCAGTTCACTCACATTATATGGATATATCGGCGCTACACTGGATCTAATTTCGTCCGAACAACTTCAAATGACACCAAAGTTATCTGGGTGAGTAAATGACCATATATTTTGCTAGAAATAAGGTCCAGGTTGTAAAAAACGGCAGTTATCCTTTAATCTAGTGGTTGCTTAGCATCTCTCTGTTTTTCTCTGAGGCTACTGTAGGGATTACTCTAAGCCAACCTTCCTTGTAATTAGCAAATAAAACTCCTCTTAGGGTGAAGAGAAGTTCAAGATCGGAGAAAACACTTAATTAAGCCAATGTCACCTCCAACTCGACAAGTTTTCTGCACCATTGATCTTCTCCCTGCACCGCTGCTAAGGATCAGAGGGTTCATGATGCCTGCTGACAAACACATATAGTCCTCCCCTTGGACCACTCGTACCAAAAATGTATGCACTCACTGTACTGCAGGGCACTTTGGATAAAAGCATGCAGCAAACAGCATATATTATGAGTGCCCGAGAGGCATGTGTCTCTGCACAGTTACTACCATCTGTCGCAGGCAGCAGTGGCACTCCAGGGCTACTGCCAAACCCTCCACCCAAAGGCATTTTCAGCTTCACTCATGGTAGTTGTACCAACACAAGCTGGATTCACCATTGGTATAACCAGCTCCACCCAAAGCCTGGGCATTGACAACAACAGTGAGATTCATTCATCACTCATCAGATAGTTAGGGTTAAACTGCTATCTTAAACTGCAGCCGCTGTAGTAAACAGCTAGCTACAACCCAGGCAGACACAGCAGTAAGCTTTAATCAACACCTCGCTAATTTCTAACAGGAAGCCATGCTGCCCTTATGAAGCAGCACCAAATTCGCTTGCATTAGTTGTACTCAACTGTTCTAGAGAAAAATTACAATTGCATAGATACACAAACAATGTGGCTGTTTGGCAGTATACCATAGAAAAAAATCATAAAGTAGTCCAAACACCTGATGTGGAGAGACAAATTCAGTGGGACATCAACTTCAAAATATGTTGCTTTGTGCTTCTCAATTGTGTGTGTGTGGGGACAAAGAAAATAGGACCCGTGCATGCAAGAACATTTTACATTGCTATCACGTTTTGTGATAATCCAGTATTTGGGATATTGTATTTACAAACAGCACATTTGAAGGGGCTCTGTGGTCATTAGGTTTATGTTAGCGGACTTCATATCTACACATTAGCTACTGTTGCTCACTGTTAGCAGAGCGGAGAGGTACTGAGGCAAAGCACTTGAGAGCATAAAGTCACATCCCTTCAACGGTTGCAGAAAATCCAACCAGAGTCCTTCATAAATTAATCCGCTGCATTAGACAACTTAAACAAATGGTCCACAGGTTTCATAGGCAAGGTCTCATTTTTCATGTAACATTACAATCCGTTCACATATGGCCAAGAAAAACTGATAAATACATGTACATTGCTGTAAATTGTTACATATGGCCCCTTTAACAAAGGTTGTAGAGCCCCCTTATGTTAAATGATGTAGTTGCAGATATTCTTATATCTTGTTAATCAACTGCAGAGATTTCAGCAACAAGATGCTTGAGAGCTTTTACTACAGAGAATTTAGTGCACGTGCAGTAGGCTCCAGGGACTCAACATAATCATCACACTATCTTAGGTCATTAACAATTACCACAATCTGTAAAACACAATTCCTGGCACGAGTCCTCTGTGGACTTCCCTTTCCTTCCCATCAGGCACTAACAGTATGTAAAGCCCAATGAATTCCATGACTCACAAATTTTAGGGGAAAAACACTGCAAGCACAGCATGGAGATCAACGGTTAATTAATGGTGAATGATGAACAGTAATTTAGCACAATGCAGCTGTACGAGACACACATGTTCATTGACAAAACAAAGAATTAGCTCTTAAGATGCATTTGAAGTTGCATTGACGATATTCTGATAAAAACAGGCTCAACACTAGCTCTTTAACGTAGTTGCCAGGCTGGCAACCAAGCTGCAGCATTTGGTTGCAGAAACTGTAGATACAGCATGTCAGATTTTTCTAATCAGTCCTGTTCAACACTTGATGTAAGTGTTGAACAGGACTGATTAGAAAAATCTGACATGCTGCATCTACAGACTCAGTACACAATTTTTTTTTTATTTTCAGACAAGGCTATACTGAATATCACATTTATTTTTCAGGACAGAAGAGAAACCCGATACAGATATTGAATAAAGTCCCATTTTTTATTTGAATCTTTAGTGTTATCAATTAACGTGTTCACCCTAAATTCCTGGTAGGCCTAGACCAGGGGTCAGCAACCTTTACTATCAAAAGAGCCATTTTAGCCCCCGTCCCTCACCAAAGATATCTGTTTGGAGCCGCAAAACATATTTGTGTCTTATGATGAAGGTAACGCAGCCTAGAAAGTCTAAATTAGCCTAACAAGTTCATTAATAGGCCTAAATGAGCATTCATTGATATTTTCACATCATGTGGCAACTCTGCAGTGGGCTACTTATGCTTACAGTATAAGGTACTTAAAATAACTAGCCTACAATAAATAGAAATAGAGTATCAATACAGAACTATATATGCAGACCTACTTAAGTCCTCCCTGTGTTTGTGAAAATGTACAAAATAAAAAGTAGCCTCATTTGATAATAAATAAAACACATAGTGGCAACCTAGATTTAAAAACAGAGGACAGGTTAAATTTAATTTTAGTCCATTTCAGTGAGTTAATCCTTCTTTTTTTATCCTCAGCCACATACAGCAATCAATCCTCGGGTTTCAGCTTTAAACACAATGATATTAACTCAGGATCATTCAATTAATCACATCTTGATAGAACAGATACAATTCCGTGTGTAGGCATTTTTACAGTCGGAGAAAGTAAGAATCACTGTAGGCCTAAAATGGTGATGATGATAAAAAAACATATATAAATATTATTCATTTCCATGTAAAATGTCGAAGCCACAGGGAGCCACTGCAGAGGGGCAAAAGAGCCGCAGGTTGCAGACCCCTGGCCTAGACAAAATATGCTCAAAAATGGCAAAATAGCAAGTCACTTGTTTTGCCAGTGTCTCTGAAGCACATTCCTGTGTGCACGCAGGTAAAAACACCAACGCACATGTTGTCTTGCCCCAGTTCAGACTGTCACAGGAATATTTAAATATTACTAATGCAACAGCTAATAAATAATTGATTTTGGGGTGCACATTTTTCAGTTATATGTTAAACAATTGTTGCCACTGATCAGTGGCAACCAAATTTCAACCGTTAATGTCGAGCTCTATAAAAAAGGCTGAACAGTTTCTGTAAAGTGAATGAAAAAAATAACAGACAAGTTCTGCAGAAACCCTTTTAGCATCAACGTCAGTTACTTTGCTCTGGATTAAATATCATTCTCCATGTGTGCCATAATGTTGTTTTAATGTATTTACTCCTTGTCGTCATCATCATTATAACCACTGCCAGACTCGCCCCACTCATCTTTCATGAGCCACTCCTCACCCTCTCATTTTCATCATAATTGTAATCCACACCACCATCATCACCATCATCACTGCCACATGTACTCCATTACTCACTGCCAGCCTGGCTTTCACTGGCTCACTGGTAATTAGGTCTTATTTAAACCACTTTACCTGTTGTCTCTTCTCAAACTCCAGTTTAATTGGGGACTTGATGCAGTTGCAGGTGTCCTGATAAGTCTGTTTAAGCGCCAACTCCATTAGGTGCTTATGATACGCCCCTGCCATGTTCCCACACATGAAAATGATGATATTGGCCAAAATCTGTAAATGGGCAGAAGTCAGACAAAGCTGGTATTAGATAAATAACAATTTTCAAGTCAAATATATTAATGGGTGACAACAGAAAAAGGGAGTACGTTCAACACAATTATCTGTTGACCTGTTAGCTTTTGTACACAAATGAAACTGACAGGGTCAGAAAAAAGCCATTTTAACTGCAGTGGCTACAGTTTAAAGACAACTACATTAGATATAAAACCAGGAAAACAGCAATATTTTTTAGCAAGTCGTGAGGAAGCAACGAGTTTAATGATATGATGTAACCAAGGCTTGAAAAAACCTCCAAAGTCAGAAATAGGGCAAAAGCTTTTCCTTAGGGGTACTAACTAGGCCCCGGCAACCGAGATCATGCAGTAATGTCGACATCTAGTACCGCACATTGTATTTCAGGACAATGTGGCATTCATAATCTACACAGCAAATTCAGTTATTGTAAGAATACAGTTTCCATCTGCTGATGGTATCAGGATTAAAGAAAGAGCACAATGGTGAGATAAGAGAATTAGATATGTGTGTGTGTGTGTGTGTGTTTGTGTGTGTGCGCGCGCACGTGTGCGTCTGAACACAGCCCTCTGCTTCGTTGTTTATTGCCTAAAAATAGCATCATGTATTCCTCGCATCAGCTGTATTGCAGCTCGATCAACCTCCCCTCTACTCAACAGAAGAAATGAGAAATTAAAAGCATTTTCACATAAATTCAGGTTTATCTCACACATGAGGCCTGTATGTTTCTTAATTAGTGCTATAATAGCAAACACCACATCCCACCACAGGCTCTATTTGACCATGACGTGGCTTAAGCTCCTGTTAAGATGGATGTTAAGGTACAATACATTTCCATTGTATTTATTGTGATATATAATTTTAACTGATAAGTATTCAACATTTCCCAACCCCCTATACTACACCTTTGTTAATACATTTGAAGTCCATTTTTAATATTTAGACAATGCTTGAAATCTCAAAGTCATTAATGAGATGACCTCAAAGCTTTTATCAAATTAAGTTGAAACCATGATCAAGTTGTAGTTTTCTTGGCTTTCTATTTGCTACTAGTTATAAATCTTGGTGATGTTTATCAATAAGACGGTATTTTCCCAAGAATTCTTAACTTAGCTTTATCTGATTTTAAATTTTATTTATATATATATTATATATATATATATTTTACATATATTTATTTTCAGTCCAATTTCTAATTTTTACACATACTTCCTTGCTCACTTCCCATTTGTGCATCCTGAGATGTAAGCTAAGTCTGACAAACTAAAGCAGAGCCTATGTCCTAAGATCAAAACAGGTGGAGAGCACCCTTTTTTGATTTTGCTAACTTGGCATTTTCTGACATTCTGACATTCCCCTCAGGCCAATAATTTTCTGCCCAACTAGTTTAAAGGATCTAGAATATAAGAAAAGATTAGTCTATTGTCATCCATTCAACATTTTTCTTTTTTTTTCTGGTGAGCACATGGCATTACAGCCTCACACGGCCACAAGCATTGCTCACATACTTTTTGGCTTGAATTCACATCCGACTCACTCTTCATTCAAAAGAGACAAGGTGAGTCACTAACATCGTCATGGCCAATACTGTCCCTGATGCTTACAAAACATGTCATGCGGAGCTTTATTCAAACGAAAAGAAAGAAAGGATGAATACAAAAAGCTTATGTCCAAGGACAGTTGTTCCTGCCATGCAATGTTCCACTATAATAGCAGAGACTACACAACAAGAAACTGTTGTTACATATGACATAAGAACAAATGCTCTTCACTATATACAGAGTGCAAATTGTGATCTGTGAAATGTGTGTCTCTTCTGCTTATTTTAATTTCAAAACAGTGCTTGATTTTCATTCACATTTCATGCATCTCTCATGGCAGGACTACACAGGAAGCTCCATTAGAGAAACCAATATGATAAGATGTGGCCCAATGATAACAGGTAAATGTACAAAGACCCAGGAGGACCAAATAACCTTGCGCTCAATATTTGGCAATACAAAGCAAATGGACAATTTAATGGTTCTCTACTATTGCATTTAAAAAAAGAACATTTTCCCTGTCCTTCACTCTTTCACTCACAGTCATGTTCAATCCTCTCATTTCTGCCTGCCTCGTCTCATTCTCACCGATTTCCCTTTTCACTCGCAGCCTCTCTCTTTCCAGCATGATGGCAACCTTATTGACACACTGACCATTTCAATTTGCCCTCTCTCTTTTGACGTAAATGTGCCCAACAGATTTACATTAAAGCACACGGAGAATAAGCCTGTGACCTTTTGCACAAAGAACAAACACGTTGTTTTTGTTAAAAGAATCAGAGCAAGAAGAACAAAACTGCCCAAGTCATGGTTTTTTTTTCAACTCAAAAACCAAAAAATATGTCCTTTTTATCTATTCTACAGCTGCAAGCCGGACAAAGGCAGGTACAAATACACACACATTTAGCCTGTAAGTAACTATACTTCCCACAGACAATCTGCACAGATTATTCTCAAATAGTAACTAAATGCTAACAGCAACAGTGCTAATATGGCTTCCTTTTGCCAACAGTACAGACAGGTCACTTCCTGCAGCTCTTTCTTGAATAACAAGAAACAGATTACTCATCAGCACAAATCAATGTGTTCTATTACCAGGACCTAGAGCATGCAATATCTATAAAACAATTCACAACCAACAACAAACTCATAATTAAGGGTACAGCCCTTTAGAGCATCCTTACTGAGAAAACAGGATCTGATTTGTACGTTCAGACAAGCATGCCGTTCTAAATATATATCAGATGAATGTATTTAACACTGTGAATACAGCAACAATCTACCTGGCTCTCCTTTATGTTTGACAAAAGCAAACATCAGGGGCAGAGGCTATGTGCATGAATGTGCACTGCTGGCTGGGTTTATGTTGACAGACGTGCCTCTTGCTGTCGACTGAATTTATTATCTCCTCTCTGAACATTTCCAAACACTGAAAGAAGACACACAATCTGAGTTTTTTTGTAAATTAAAGGCATTACATTTACAAACCTGGCTTAGTTCACATTTGTTTATTTCTATAGAAAGTCTGACAAACGAGTCTGAACTTTGTGCCACAGAACAGTGTTCAAAGCATTGGGTTTGGACAAGTAGATGAAATGATTTAGTGGAGCCTTTGTAAGCTGCTTTCTAAAAGGTTTTTAGCAGCCCATACATTGTATGCAATATTTTACAATCTTGCTTTAAATAAGTATCATCATATTTAATTGAGAATCCATTCAGCTCCCTCTTCATTCTCTCTTTGTGAGCCAGAAACATCAGCTAGAAGAGCATGATTGCAATTTGGTAGATTACAACTCCTTTTTGGCTGTTTTGGGTGGAGGTTGAAAAAACAGATTCTGATATTTTTCGAACATGCTAGAAAAAGTATAACAAACATATCTTAAAATACAGTTGCCATCATGCATAAAGTTTTTCAGCAGCTCAAGAGATTACATTCAGTTACATCCTGGGTGCTACTCTAATAGCTGACATCTGTTAGACAAGACTCTGACAGCAATCCAGGCCATCTCAAAGGTCAGCTGTGTGAATTGGCTAACTGTGTGAACCATCCATACCTCACTGGTACCCAATTACAGATAACGGTGGGGTTAGGTGAGGATGGCCTGTAAAGGGCTTTGAGCCCCGCCGGTGAATTCTGGGATTATCTAAATGAGAGAGTTTAACCCTAGGCAGGCTATTATGGCTGTTATGTGTAGAGGAAATGTTGTTTTGTTTTAATGACCTCCAGCAGGTGTGTTTTCTTGATCCATTTAATATAAATTACAAGTACGAATCAATAACTTAGCATTGTACAGATATACCTTCTTATTAAACAGAAACTGAGAAAGTTAACAATTCTCAAGAAAGAAGTCCAGCAGGAAATCTAAATTCTGGTTGACACTAGGGATGCAACAATATTCAATATTTTATCGAACCGTTCATTACGCCCTGTTAGGTTCAATACACAAAGGCAAACAATACAATACAGTACAATACAATACTACAATAATGTTTGCTGTTTAACTTGATTGGATACTGCACATGTTTTTTATGGAAGGCAATTAAGATAAGTGTTTAATTTTTATAATAAGGTTTGTGGTTTGACTATGTCTGCTATATCATGCAATATTGCCTTTGCTAGTGTGAGTAGTTTTATATTAAGATATCGAAACCGTACCGTTACCGTGGCCCAAAAACTGTGATGCATACCGAACTGTGGGAAAACTCTACCGTTGCATCCTTAGTTGACACACAATAAAAACATGTTTTCTGTAATAGCTCGAGGCTCAATTTTCAAATAAAGAAGACAAGAAATGAGACACCAGTCAAAGTTAAACGCTAAGCAAAAGTAAAAACCTTCATTTGGATTCAAATGAAGCCCTACAGCTCCTCAAACAGGTAATATATGTAATATGCAACAGCTGAGATGAGGCTAAAATAGTTTTATCAATTGAGTGTTAAATCTTCAATAATTTATCACAGCACTGACAAAAATTGCCAACGACGGTTGTTTTTGGTCGGAGAGGGGAGGCTGTGATATAAAAACAGGATAGGCAACCTAATTAATTTTCTGTATTGCTGTGAGGCTAATCACAGAGAATGAGTGAGAGTTGTGACTTGGAAATTAGAGTCCTCTGTAACAGAATACATGTTTTATCCTTACCAAGCATTCAACTGCTGTAAAATAGTGTGTGTAGGCATAATAAGACCAAGTATTTTTATGTTGAGTTTTCAGATTATTTGTCACGGTTTAGTTACAAAGAATATAGTTTTAGAAACATACCAATTTAACAATGCAGCACTGTTGTACACACTCCATGCAAGAAAAAGTGGAATTAAATATTACTAAATGTTACATGCACATAGGAGACCCAACAGAGGGCTTTCACCTCTTAAGCATATGAGCTGGCTCATTAACACTTCAATAAGCCAGCACTGTAAAGATTAATGGACATAAGAAAGTGGAGATGTCAGCGTGGTTCCGTCTCATTTATTAGCCCCTGGGCAGTTTGTACTGTATGCTCACTAGAACAATGCACAAGAGTATGGACATTTAAAAGGCTGACTTACATAAAGCTATAGCATAGACTGGTGGTTTCCTCTATACATTTCTGACTGAGTCTGAAACATTTACATGATTAGAAATCAAGTGAAAGTGAAATAAAAAACATCGTGGTACTAATCATGAGTATGTGCGTCAGTGTATGTGCCTGCCTACATGTGTGAATGCACGTGTGTATTAAAGCCAGAAGCCATTTAGCGTAGAGATTGGTAATGGGGGTGGGGGGGGGTGGTTAGTCTGGCTCTGTATAAAAGGTAACAAAATTTGTCTACAAGGACCTCCTGAGCTTACCGATTTCCATGTTATATTTCAGTTTTGTGATTTGTTGAACACCCAAAGTGTACAAACAATATGTTGTGGTGTTTTAGGGTGTTATGTGTCAGACTGTGGCTTGGTACAGTCACTTCCTGGAGTCTTGTCGTCACTGTGAGGCTGCCAGGCAAACAGTAGAAATACTGGCTGCTGGGGGTAGCTTTACATTTACTGAATAATATTAAGAGTGGTATACATTTTCTTTCCATCTCTCTGTAACAAAGAAAATGTCAAATATTCCTTTAAAGGTCTTCCATGCTGTACTTTAGCAACAACGTGCTATGTTATGTCCACAAGGGATTAAATGAGCAGTTATCCTTTTCAGCCAAGCAAGCAGACAAAGACAACATTTTTTGTACCGTTGGCATGGTTAAAGACAGTCTTGAGCTGTAAAATGTTGGGCATGGAATGATTACTGAAACAGTTATGGGTTTAGCACATGTGTACATCAACAACAGCTCGAAGGATAACTGGAGGGATTATTGGCCTTTTTTGTGGCAGTCTTCAAGATGTAAGTGCCTCTTAACAACAGCCGTTGTATCAGGCATAGAACAGAATTTCCCATTAATCTTCTTTTCCCAGCAGATTACAGTATCTAAACCAGTGACCTTTAAATTTCTAGCTCTACAAGCAACTAATTAGAAATGCATTCGGAGACACATTTTATTCACAATTCAACTGGGAGTGCAGGCAAAATAACAGGTCAGCTATTCAAAATAAGGACATACCTGTGGGTTTTTGAGTTGTTGGTTAGACAAAAAAAAAGCCATTTGATTTTTGTTTTTACATTTTGAGGGCTGAATTAATTAGTTATAGTTTGTTTTTTACAACACCCAAAAAGGAAGGGGACCAAATTGGAGTGCTACTGTGAGTCTCTTGCTCTAGAAGAACACAATCTTTATGAGAAATTATTATATATACACTATGCATGCACTGCCTATCCTTAGCCTAGTACATTTAAAGTGATAATGCTACTGGCTAAGACAATTTACTTCAGCACTCTCTCGACAAATTACAGCAACAGAAAAAAACTTAACTCAGTGTCCAACCAGAGGCAATTACCAGGAAAGCCAGGAAATAATAGCGTTACAAGGCCAAAAACAGTGTCAGACAACATCTGAGCCTCACCTTGCATGAAAAGCTGGAGAGGTTTTTATAGTTGCTGTCCAGTAGTTACCCTCTGACACAAAAGTCACCCAACCTCACTGCTCTGAAAAGTAGGATGTAAGCCATAGCCTCACCCAACACAAAAGGTTGGGCCGACATTGGCATATTGCCAAAGAAATACACTCCACCTGACATACATTTACATAGGTGCAAACAAAAGCACAAATATACAGTAGGCACACACAAACAATTTAAACAAGTACATGTAATTCCATATTGTCACATTAGGACATATAATCGAATTATTCCAGAAAAAACGGCTGAGCAGCCGTTAATTAATAAAATAACAGCCAATCCAGCAAATTAAATGATTGACAATTTAAAGTACCTCACCTTTTTGAAGCAAAAATCATATACAAACCTTACGTTGCCATTAAGCAGTTCTGCTCGTTGTTTTGCAATACTGCTCACAATGAACTGATACAACCATGAGAGGTTGCTAGTGCAGAAACGGTATGATAAACCTGTTTCAGCTTTTCCCAGCTCGATGTCAACACACAAAGAAAAGGGCTTCTGATCAAATTTGGCCTCTAACCAAATGGGCATAATATCAAGGAACATATTAAATCAAGCTACATAAACTGATTAGTGGTAGATTACTTAGGAGCATTCGTACACTGGCGGTTAGTTTGGATCTATGAGCACAATCTGACTGTGTCGTATGTCTCAGGGATGCTGTTTTCATGGCACATTGAATGTACAAAACCATAAGAGGTACAAGAACTTGAATCATTTCATAATTGTAACTATAAAAATCCTGTGTGGAGAGATGATATCATCACTGTCAAAATATATAAAAATGTTATTTATTGAGGTTTAAAAACTTCACCAACTTCTGGTTTTTGGTGCTAAAAAGGCCGTGATACTCTAACTTCTAAATCTTTTAGCAAATATACAGTGTGTGCAGGCTGCAGTCATATACAAATGTCCACATATGCTGTTTTTCCACTAGCGCTTTTGGCCACGCCAAGTCAAACCGAGCCGTGCTAATTTGCGCTTCCATCACCAGATTTACTGCTACCTGCAGCCAACTCGTAACAAGCACCCGTCTCCCCCTCAAATCGATTCTCAACTCATGTCTGTGCAGGAAACCTCAGAGAAAGACAATGTCAGTGTGTTCAGCTCTCAGTACTTTTTTAGCTGCCATCTGAATCTCTCATCTTGTTTGTACTTTCAAACATCTGCTGTGTTACCGTTTTGTCGTGTTCGCTTCCAGCTGTTTTAGCAGTCATGTTTAGTTACTGCTGATGAAAACACAACGTTTCCTGTAATGCTGCTTCATAACAAAAGCTTTTAAATGACTAAATAATGGGGGGCTTTTATGGTGAAGAAGTTACAGTAAATGAAACGTGTTCGTAACTGAATTAACAGACCACTTTGTTAGCGATGATTCTTCAATAGTACTGCGGGGATTGAGACAAGAGCGTCATTGGTTTAAGATGCACCTTCAAGTAGTAGTAGGGCTGAACGATATATCGTTATCGTATCTATATCTAGATATTAACATTCAAGATATTAATTTCGAAAAAGCAACGATATAAACGGTATAGATTTCCCCCCCGCGCTCGCCCTGCATGTACAGCTCTGGCAGTCACAACAACAAGTCAAACATAATTTTTACGATTGCCCTTGAATACACCGCTAAGGCCAGCCAACCACAAACCTTATTTCATGCTTGCTGTGGATCGACAGCTGAAGCCAACCAATGACAAACATACGAGGGCGGGAGTGAGGGAGACGGCGACGGAGACTGAGACGCGCACAGACACACACTACATACACAGCAGGGAAATTAAAAAGAAAGAAAGAAAGAAAAGTGACATGAGTGCGGAAGATAATGCAGCCGGTGGCGGTGCAGAATCTGATTTGGTGCCAAAACATAAATCCATCCTCCATTATTTGGAGGTATTTTGGATTTAAAAAGGATGATGTAAACCAGAGCGAGGTGTTGTGCAGGTCGTGCTTGGCAAAAATTGCGACGAAGCAAGGTAGCACAACAAACACGTTTCACCACCTGAAACAACACCATCGTGTGCTGCACGAAGAGTGTATTGCAATGAGAGAAACACCGGGGACTTCTCAGTCATCCCAAACAAAGTTTGATTGCTGATGCGCAATCCCCACCACACCAGGCTGCCATGCTGAGTCATACCAAATAGAGCCAGGCCACCAGATGTAATGGAAAAACAGCATTCACAACTTAAAAGGTCCCATTTTTCAGGACATCCATGGGACTTCCTGTTTCCATTTACAAAATATATAAAATCGAAAAAATTTCAAATCCAACTGCAATTTATAACCTGGTTTAAATCAAATCAATTTTATTTATATAGCCCAAAATCACAATCACATTGGCTCAGTGGGTTTATCAATCTGTACAGTGACAACATCCTCTGTCCTTAGACCCTCAATTCGAGTGAAACTTGCCACAAATGAAGAAAAACTTGCCAACCTGGTTACTAGTAACGCTGTCATTTTTTTTCTTTTATATGTATTTTACAAATAAAATGCCAACACATGCTCAAATACAGACTTGGCCCTAAGCACAGTCAACAAACTGATAAAACTAAAACAACAACAACATCTCTGTCACTGACAACAAATAAAATACTAATAACAGAACATGAAGCAGGAAGGATCTGGCAGAGTCTGTGTTTACTAGAGAGCATTTCATTCCTTGGCAATGTCACATCTCGCACGGCATGCCATCTTGACTGCCGATTGAGCAGCAATCTGTCTCCTTCCAACATTGGCTACTTGACACACACATAGACCTTACTAATATGTCTGTCAGTCACCTCACAAAAAAAGAAAAGAGCCACCAACAACTCAATATCTTTATAAGCAGGTGGAATGAAAAGGCAATAAAATGTTTAGTGTTTTCTCCTCTTCTCTGCTTGTCATTCATTCATAGACTCACTATATTCTTAATCAAATGCTCCCACTTCAAACATTAGTCTTTACAGTATACTACCTATCATTTTTAAGCATTGCTCTAACTTAAATTCAAGATATTTGATATAATTTCAGTTGCACTACACAAAGACAAGCAAGAGAAGTCGAGGTGTCCTTTCAATGTATTTTTTGTATACCATTGCAACAATGATCTGTAGATACTTCTCCCTTCTTCCAGGCATGTCATGTGTTCCAGAACCCTTATCACGGTTAGTTTTTGTTTGGACATTTCCATTAACTTGACTTTCCTTCCATATTTTTCTGTATTTGATTTTGTTCTCACAGTATAAGTATCTTCGTCTTTAAATTAACTTGCTGTGTGTTATTCTTCAAATTAAAGACTACCTTTACTTAACATATAGCACAGGCATTTATAATTAAAGTATAAAATCTTATCAAAACAAAAAGCCCACAAAAAAGGAACAAGGAGAACTTTTTTGTTTAGCCGAGAAATATTAAAATAATGATAATAGTGTAATTAATCCTTATATACTTCAATTAGTAAGAAATATCACTACTTTTCACTGAATGATGCTATCCTATATTTTTACAAGAGAGATTCTCATAAAGGACACTCCCCTCTGGCAGATTTCCACGAGAATTGTGCTGACAGGCAAACTGACCTGATGCACAAGAGGAGCTGGCAGATAGTGACCATGTAGCATACAGCTTGGGGCATCTCAGATGCCGGTTTGCCCATGCTATAGTAACACATGAAAGAAGAGTAGGCTGGGACCAAATAATAAGCCATCACAGCAGTTTACAGATGCAATAGAGAATGTTTGTGAAGGTTTATGAACAGGGAATACAGAGAGATGTGAAGATACAGCCACAAGAATCATCAGCCACTCGAGCTCTTTTTGCACAAGCTGTCAATATTTACTGTCATTATGTGCATTATTTTGTTAGTCTAAGAAGAATCCTTTTAAAAAGAAGCACAGAAGCTTTGTTCCAGTTATCTAAATGACAATATGTCTTTTGAATATGAGACTAAATGGTCCTTTTGATCAATTCTTTCAGAGAGTTAAGTTATTGTTGGCCTTATGCTCAGCGCAGCTCTAAAAGCAGTCCCACAGAGCAATTTTCAAGCTTGACTGTTGAGCACACGGTATATATCCTTTAGAGAAGCCTGCAAAGAATCTTAGCATGACAATCATATTGTACGGGAGAATAATTCTTTATTGTGTGGCCACAGTTCAGTCGGACTGCATTTGAGCAGCAGAGCCAAGAAACAATACACAATACAATAAAGTAAACTTAACCTTACACACAGTGAAGGCATAGAGAGAAGCACTTTAAATGTAGGAAGTCCCTGAGATGAGCCATAGTAAAACAATAATGAGGTGTGTTTTGTGATATGCTTGTTACATTAATGTTGTTTCCTTTGGCAATAACTAGATTTGCAACAACTGACTCTTGGAATCAGGTTTAAATGACCTCAAATTAATTAAAGTCTGCATTAACAGATAATTGGTTTGCTGATATTATTTCTTTGTCTCTATCAGCATATGCCAAGTGCCTGAACATTTTGTGCTTAAAACAGCAATACTGCTGGAAAGAGAGTGACCTTTTAACAAAGTATAAAAAAAAACCCATTAGAATTTCTATCACTCACCTGCTATGCTAACTTAGTTTTAGTTTAAAGGTCACATTTGTTTGTTTGCTAAAAATACAGACTGTATGGTTAAAATTACCAGAAATGGTCATTTTATGAGCAGGAAGGAAAAACATTAAATGTCTGGGAAGGAAAAAACAATTCCATTAAGATTCCATCTGGATAATAAAACAAAACAAAACAAAAAAGCAACAGTGGTTACACTTGCAGGATATAGTGTAGCTATGTCTAACTAAAAGCTTTGTCTAAAGCAGCAGGATGAGAGTCTGCAGACTATAAAGCAGTTTCATGTGTGCTTGGTGTAGTAAGCCCGATCAGTGGGCTTTCAAAAGAGTTAGGTTGAAAATATCCAATATTATTCTTTAAGCATTCTTCTTCTATTTGTTGTTTTCCTAAAGACTAGTGAATGACAATACAGGCCCACTGAATGGTAGGGAGTGAATATAAAGAAATCAACTCCTACTTCTTGGCCGGGATCAGGATAACTCCAGGAAGTTACCGGTCCTAGCCAAGTGATAGTCCAGCTCGTAACACCTCATAAAATGGTGAAAAGTGGTGCTGGTGCTGGATGGATTTTGTTACCTTTGGACAGAGCCAGTCTAGCCTTTTCCGCCTGAACTCATTCTTTGTTAAACTAAGCTAACTGGCTGCTGGCTCCAGTTGCATATTTACCGTACAGAAATGAGACAGTGTTGTAATCAGAATGTTCTCTTTAGTCCTTTTTTATATGCTGTGAAGTAGTGACACACTTGTCAAGTCACTGATTAATACTGATTAAATATCAAATTGTGTTAAGTTCAAGTACACAGAGGTGTGTGCATGTTTTGTCGACAGTCTGTTCTGTTGTATATCAATGTGTCGTTACCATTAATGCACACTTATGTTTAAACACCTTACCTGCCACACTACTGGTTCCATGTGATCAGCTGTGGTAGACAGGCAGACACTCAACACAAGGGTATGAGAGGCGGAGGTCAGGACGCTGGCGATGATAGCGTCCCGCATAGAGAACGGCAGCATGGTGTAAACCACAAACACAATGAACAGGAAGAATGACACCTGTGGAGAAAGAGACACACTTATGACACACCTGCAGGAGAAAACAACGGAGAGAGTGACAAAGAGAGGGAGAGCAATGGATGCACAAGAAAAGAAAATACAGACAGAAATAAAATATCAGTGTTGACCGTCCTGTGGGGAAAGAAAGAGCATGACCCACCGAGTCTGCACACCACCAACACTGCTTGCTAAAGTCAAGTTTATTTATGCACAGCTACATCAGTGGCATCATAAAATAAAGAACATAAAAACCATGCCTGCTTGGGGAGGTATTCAATATGAAGCTAGAGACTTAGACACAAAAGGAAAAGCAAGGAAGGAATACATGTATATTTGTGCCATTAAACATTTGTCAATCTATTCCTACATTCTTAGCATCTTTGCCTTACCTAAGCCCCCCTTGCAGGAAGTAGAAAAAAGGGACAATCAGCTTTGACACTTAAAATCTGACGCCTCTGATGTAGCATGTAGAGTGTTTCCCTTTCTCCCCTCCTCCTTTCTCCCAACACACACACACACACACACACACACACAGAAGAGACACATAGTTCTTAAATATGCCTTCTGCTGCAGGGTTTAAGCAGCTCATCTGCTGTCATGCATGGATAGAAAGAGGCCAGTGTTCTCACACACTGCAGCCAGGTGCCAGTTAACCTTTCTTGGGTTATTTGCAGGGCTGGGGTGTAGGGGGAAGTGAGATGGAAAGAGGAAAGGAAAGTGCAAGAGAGAGGTAGTGAGTGAAAATGAGGTAAAACAGTACCTCCTCTGTTCAAGCTTGGGAGACTAACATACCGTTCTATACTGCTACTCTCTTTATGGCTAACTGTGGCAGTGAATGTAAATTGTGTCAAATATCAAAGATGGTCTGTTACCTTTAAGAGAACGTTTAATTCATGTTTGAGTTAAAATTGTGTTTAAATGAGTAAATTGCTTCTGCATTTGCAAACCTTCTGCTATTATTATTTGTGTTGCTATATGATCATCAGCAGAGGGAGACTGTTGCTCTTTGAAGAACAGGAGTGGAAGTCAAGTGAAACCAACATGTGTAGGTCAGCTTGATGCACCAGGAACGTTAACACTTCATATTGAATTTTAAAACGGCATACTCTGAATCTCTGATAACTATTATTTTTTCTCTAGCAAAAAGAATACTATACTGATTAATGAGCAATGAGCAAAGTAGCTCTTCAAGACCTCATACAAGGGACAGTGTCCCTGCTTTTATTTCTTGTGCTAGCAATGATTGCCGCTTATCATTAGAGAAACAAAGCCAATTTATTACATTGTTTAAAGATGTAATCTAATAATAGTTTAATATTGTGCAACAAAACAAGGAGGACATGCTGTAGTATTTTTTATCCAAATTCTTCCTGTTCACATTTCGCTGTAGCACAGTAACCTTGTAGTAGGGCTGGGCGATATGGCCAAAACTGTTATCACGATATGTTTTTTTATATTGATCGATGTCGACAATTAACGCGATATACAGTATATTTAACAATAATAATGTTGAATTGACAGTTTTAAGAGTATTTTCCTTAGGACAGAACCCAAAACAAACCAGAAGGTTAATTATGGTTTATAAAATACAATTATTTATTGTCAGAATGAATAGGTGACAAACATTCAACAGAACCAACCAACCAAATGGCTTTACTGTATGTTAAACACTGAATAAATAAAATGATGAATATGTACAACAAATTGCTTGTTTCAAACGTGTCTCAAACATTTTAGAGGTAGTATACTGAACTGAACATTGATTAAAGGAAATAGAATAAAAAGGTAAATGTTGAGGATGATTATGCTACTGTATTCTTTGAATATTGCACATATTCTTGAGCTTGCAGGTAGTCGTTTAGTTCAGCTTTAATGCCTCCTGTACTGTAAGACCTGATGTGGTTCGGACCTGCGACCAGAACACACCGTGCTTATATAGGCATCATATGTTTAGCAGTACAGTACGTAATTGCGCTGGTTATGTCTTAGTGTCACTTCAGTTTCTTTTCATGTGGGGTAATGGCTGAAAAAGCAGCGGCAACTGTTGGTTGTCGAACTGAAGTTTGACTAGTAGAAGCAGTGGGGCTGGGCTGGTGGCTAGTGGAGGGGAGGCTGACGCTAGCACGATAGCGCAAACTCATACTTTCGGAGTACTGTTTGGGACGGTACCTTTTGAGATGATGAAAGAGGTTGGTGGTGTTTCCAGTTCTGCTGAGGACTGGTCGCCGACACATTTTGCACCTAATGGCGGTCTGTCCTTTGTCAGACTTCAGGTAGCCGAACTATTTCCAAATAACCGAAGTGGCATGACCTTTCTTCGGTACAATTTCTTCGTCTTTGTTAGTTTCCTCGCACTCGGTTTCGCTGGTCGGACCGCTCATTGTCTTGTGTCGGCTCGACACACAGGTGGTCACCGTCATTCTGAGTTGTTGTGAGCGGGAGGGGCCGGAAACATGTATCAACCACATGCATTTGTTTCTCTGCTGTGCGATTGGCTGTTGATGTGGTGTTTTCTAGGTAAAGGAAAACGGACTCAAAAATAACTTGTAAAAAATAATTAAAAAAAATAAATGTCCTAAATTTATCATCGTTATTGTGGAAAATTTTATCATAAAAATGATCGAGATCGTTTTATCGCCCAGCCCTACCTTGTAGGATACACTTATCCCGTGAGAGCGGCACGTGTGCTTGGCGGAACGTCTTGCCTTTATTTGGGCACCCATATAAACAGGGTAGAGCAGACGCACAGCCGGCATGAGCAGCACGTCTCATTCAGAATCATGGTTACTTTTTCTGCAACACATGTGTCAGTCATATCGACATTGTACCAGCGTTTCACTACAGTTTTAATGTCTATATATATATTTGTAGAATATGTCACATGCATGAAGAGAATACAGCCGTTCCACACTATACATGCGGGATATGTGTTCTACCCGTTAGCCATTGACACAATATTACTCTAGCAATCACTAGATAGCATGGTTGGCTACACCAGAAGTTGTTGGTTGGTGGGTTTGGAGATTGTGATGAATTTAAATGTTTAACCTTAGATATATGAAATAAAGTAAACTTTAAATACTGCATTTGCATTTCTGAGTCAATTGTTTAGTAAATGTAGCAACCTTTTATAGTTGGAGTCAAAGCTAAGTGCACCAAGACAGACAACAACACTGCTAGTCTGTAAGCAAAAGCCTTCATTGCCTGTAGCCCCACCGAAAAGAATAATTCACTGATGTATACAACTCTGCAATACAATAGACCTTGTTTAAATATGAAATTATAGAATTTCACCAATATGAATACAAAACAAGAAAAAAATGTACCTTGGCTTTGGACAAAGAGGGTACCATATCAAAAGGAAAATGTGTTTATTACATAAAAATAATAAACTTTTATTAAACGATTATTCTAAAAATCTCCTCTGCCAATTATCGTCATCACCATCGTTATCATCCTCTGAATCACTGACATGTTTATATTCTTTGTTCAAGTTCAGGTCACATACAATTGATCTTCTATTGATCATTAGGCCTACACAGTTTATATATGGCATCATTTAGGCTGTATCACATCCATCATACTGGAGGACTGGTGTCACTGGCCAGTATAGTATTATCTTTTCTTAAAATGGCAGTAGCACCTCGATATATTGACAACCTGATATATCACTTTAACAGTAATTCTCTGCATGACTGCCACTGCAGAACAGGTGCAATCCTTTGCCAGTAATTTACTACACCATGGGGGCAAAGAAGGAATCAGGACAAAAAGAATCCCTTTGAGTAAAGATTATGTGAGGCACCCCCTCACATCTTCAGTTGGTCCATCTTTAAAGTTTTCATCAAACCAGCTACAATAGAAAGTTACTAAAAAACGTTATTTGTAAGATTACTTACAGTTTTATTACAGTGGTAGTTTGGCTAAAGTGAGAAAGATGGTATCAGACATTTCTTTAAAAATGGCACCATACCAATTGTTTTCCTAAAACATACAATCTTTATATTCATACTTGACACCAAAAATTTGGTGACGTCATTTTGTTCCACATCGCAGTGTTTACCATTAATTAACCAGACTCCAGCAGCCGTCCTAGTCTAAGTTGTTGCACCATAGTAGTCTCATATTGATCCAAAAATGTTTTTCACCTCTCATAATGGCGCTTAAGCCTCTTTCACTCCAGTCAGTTGCCCCCTCCCTCCCTATCTATTTGTTTATGATTTTTCTCTCAAAATGCACCAGATTTCTGCATTATTTTTAATTCAAAGAACATTAATATGTACAGTATACATAAAGCTTAATGATCCATTATACATTTCTACTGTTGTAAAAGCTCAACTTTTTATACGACTACTGAAGTGCTGAACTGTCTCCGCAAAAATAATTTCTGAAAACTATTCTGCCAGAATGATTCCATTACAAACACTAACATTTAAGTTAACAGTTCAACTGCACTGAATGTCAAGAGTGTTGCTGTTCAACAAATCATCACAACAGTAGATAACCATCTGTGACTGACAATGAAAGATATCTTCTATTATCCCCTACCTAAATAAAGTATGTTGCAAATGTTCATGCTTGGTTGAGCTGCAGTTGTAGTGGTGGTTACTGCTGTTATTTCCCTCTGTCTTTATAAAGCAGGAAACAATGTCAAATTGCTTATTAAAACAAACATCTTGTGGTAACAACCATGGTACCAATGACCTTTTAATTGTGGCAGTTGATGATTAAAGCTGCTGTGCAGGAGGTACTGTTCATGTTTTTTTAATCTGATGCGATAATATATAGAAATATATACTCTCAAGGTCTGGCAAACAGCATCACCTTGAGGTATTTTTTTCGATTTCTTGAGAGAAGACTATTTCTGGACAAATTAAATCCTGTTTTTCTTTCAACCGTATAACGTTTCCATATAATTGTTAGAAACATATTTCTGTATCTTCTTACGTTTCTATACAAAATGGCAATTGCATTGGGTATTATTATACTGGATGATAGAAATTATTATGAATAATCCAGATCTATCTAAAGTTAGTAAACCAGACCACATAAACATACCTTCTCTGTATGCCACCTGAAGTACGCCTCTGCAGCAGTGTGAAGATGCAATAGCTTTAAACTCACTGAGTCTCAAAGTCTCAGAGAGCTACCACTTATGACTCTGAGCTTAGTCAATATAGAGCTGTGGCGACAGATGGAAGATCATACTGGAACCTGGACCTTTACACAGGGAGCCTATGGCTCATAGTAAATATCTTAAATGACTAGGAATAAGAAGTTATAAAATAAAATAAAAGATTGGCACAGGCATGTCACATATAAAACTACCAAAAAGGGTTTGAAAGACCGCAACAAATGCAACAATTTGTAGCAATTAACATGTATTAGTCAATTTTACTGGCCATTCATGAAAAATTAGATCTTCGCCTATATAAGCCTGTGGATGATTTTTTAAAGTTGTTTAATGCGGCTGGACTGTGGACTTCTTTGTGAAGACTCAGGTCGGATTTTCTGTGGCAGTCCAAAGGATGTGACTTTATACACGTTCTCCAGTGCCTCGTTTCAGTGCCTCTCTGCGAGCTGCTAACGACTGGCCTCCAGCACAACACAGACTTTCTGCAGAGCCTCTTTAATGGAAACAGCCTATGGACACTAACGGATAGTGAAACACAATGATTAAATGACCCCTCTTATATAATTTCACTGAATATGAAATTGTAAAGCCTCATAATAAAAATATTATTTGCCTGAAGAAACATGAAGGCTTTAAGAGTGTTTTAATTTGTTTCAAAGCCATGAAGCAGCCCATGAAGTGTACAATTTGTTTCCTGCACTCAAAAAAGGAATGGCTAGCTTGGTGGACTACCTGTAATGACTTTTTTCATTGCAAGGCCTAACCTCTCATGCCCCCTGACACTGGGCAAAAGCACACAATGATTACCCAGCACACGGGACCCCACTTTTTGGTGTCAACTTGAATATCTGACCATTTCTTCCTTAAGTCTAATGATTCATCTGTCTGGGCTGGCAGGGGCCACTGCTACTTTGACAGCGTGTCACCAGTTTCACTTATTCGTCACAACAGAACTCTGACCAACAAACTGTAGAGCCCCTCAGCCCAACCTTCATAATAACCGTCTCCTTTTCAGGGGAGCTTATCTTTAAAGATCTGCAGTCTGGCATAACTATTTCAACTTCTACTTAAGCTGTTAATATGACTGCAGACACCAACAGCTCCCCATTATAATCCCTTCTTCATGACAGAAAATATAATTTTGAGTATCCTAAGAAAAGGGTCTGTTGGATTTTTTTAATGAGCAGGAGTGATGCCAAACAAAAATGGCAATGCACTTGCATTTGCACCTCTTACCAGCTTTGCATCTGCAAGAATGACCAATATACTAAATCTTTCAGAAGTGAGATGTAGAACTGTCTAGTGAGCCACCTTTCTAACTGCTGAAAAGCTGAAGGACAAAATAAAAGTGATTTAGTGGACAAAAGTAAATAAACTAAAACTAAAATAAATCTAAACTTTCATTTGTTTACACTATTGATGTTTGTGTTCCTGCATGTTGGTCTCTGAAGAATTGAAGTTGAATTACTGCAACCAGGGAAATAACTGTTTCTAATCTTTCTGCACCACTGCCTGACCGAGCTGCAATTAGGCACAGTTTTATTCACAATGCAGTAATGCTGGCAACAGGAGTTAGGGACCAATTGCAAACATACAGGCAGAGCTGACAAGTTTGTGAGGCAGTTTACTAGGGGTGTCACGATTCTCCAAATCCTCGATTCGATTCACAGTCACAGTTCGATTCAATTCTCGATTTTTACATTTATTTTTTTTAAAGCACAGGTTGCTATGCCATTTTAAGACTAGACTTTTATGCAATAGCTATAATATCTGACCTTTGTTAGCAATGTACCACACTACATTGTCAAATTTAAAACATTTATTAACAACATAATGTAACAATAACTTATATCTTCAGTCAGTTGGAAACTTTAACAAAATAACCTGCCATCTAGTTTCTCTTTTGTAACTGCAGTCTTCTTCACAGAAGATGCCAGTCAAGTTCACAACAAAACAAACAAAAAAAGTAAAACAGCCATGTCCATAGTCTTCTCCGAACAATTAACCACAGTCCGGGAGCCGAACAGGAATGGTGTAACACCATGCTATTGTTTGACTGGCTGTAGCTAATAGCTACTGGCTTAGCTAGTAGCTAAGTTAGAGGAGGTTGACTCGCAGCACTTCAACACGTGTGTTTTTTTCCCTCTGGCAAGCCGACCGGACGTGACATGGGGGCGTGGCAGCATCGACGATTCTATTTTTTAATTCGAAGTTCGAGATTGTGAATTAATTTCGACACCTTTACAGTTTACTGAGAAGCGGTTGCTGGAAGAAAAAACTAGCTAGAAATGGCAAGTACGCGATTGTCATTTAACATTCACAAAGGGTGGGTAGTCATCTAAATATACAATAACTGTGGAGCAAATGACAAAACTAAAAACAGCTGGAGAGGTGTGTTAAGTAACTGGTATAGGAAGGAAACTAAAGAGGGGTGACTAGAGGGCAGATAAGGGGTAGTGAGGGACAACACAATGGTGGTACAACCACCAGTTACTAGAGGTGCTGTGGTGTTTAATAATGAATATCACTGTATAAAACATGATTCTAAAAGGTAAAACAGTTTTCTTCAGCCTTGTACAAATCTTGAACTAAATAGATGTAAAAGCAAAATCAGAATCTTGGGTCAACAAGTACAAAAACCACCTACAGTATGTAAGTTTACAGAACTCAAAATGAAAAATAAGTGAATATGAACCTATAATCACCAGATTTTTCATTTCAGTGGAGGATTCAGAAAACTTCTATTCATTCACCATTTCAGAAGAAGAATACTTAAATATCAATTTACTTCCTAATACAACAGAGAGCTATTAAGTGCTGACAAATGGCATCTAGCACAGTAACATCATTTGCTTAACATCCAGAAGGTCTTTTTACTAAATGAATGCTCTGAAATCCACCGCGGTTAGTGAATCATGAAACTGTAGCAAGGATAATGGAGCGACTGCAGGGGGGGGGGGCGGGGAGACACCTGCTGTGATCTCCTGCGTACTTGATACTTGATGTAGTAATAAAACAGTGAGGAGCTTCCTTCAGTTTGGTTAAAGCATTCACATAAGGACCCTCTCTCTGACAATTAAGTGGACAAAGCTTTTTTGTGGTCCATCATGTTACAGTCAACTCTGCCTCAGCCCATTAATCAATTCCTTGATAATGACACTGAGGAGAGCTCATAAAACAAATTATAGAGATGGAGTGTCAGATTACATCAGGCTTTTAGTCTACTGTCTGTGGCAGAGATTAGTTTACAGGCTAGATTTACAATGTGGAGTGTATGTGTGCTCCTCTATGTGAGCATGTGCTGTGTCTGTCTGCTAAGACAGATATGCTCTTTTGGTTTCAAGCTCTACTCACTAAATCTGAATAGAAAGATGGTTTCATTGATTTGTAGTCAAGTGCAGAATTAAATGCAGTAGATTAGAAACATTCAGCCAAAGTGCTTGATTTGTAATTTCCACAATCAGTCTAGACAGGTCGACCTTAATCCCTGAGATTAATTAAATTGTTTAGCAGGGAAAATATATTCCTTTCTATTTTACTAGAATCAAAACTCCAATCTGATTTAAGCAAATGGCTTTGTTACTCCTCTTTACAGGTTATTCTGCATTTCTCCATCTCTCTCTCTGCCTCTCTCCCCTGTATCACCTCCTCTATTTGTGTGCCTTAAATATCTGTAGGCCCTGTCCGATGTCGGCCATCTACCCTGATCTTTACAATTCTAACCTGGCAGGCCTCTTCCCTTCACCCCAACTGCCCTTTCCCCACATCTTTTGTCCTACAGCCTAATGAGGCTGGCTGTATACTTAAAAAGGAGTGTGTGAGTGCATCTGCGCACTGTGTGAGCAATGTGGAGGGATTGAGAGAGCCAAGGGGGAAGGAGAAGAAGAGATGAGGCAGGGTCCAGACATCTCAGTGAGGGATAGAGACTGGACCACACAGATAAGCCCATCTCCCCCCCGTCAGCAAACACAGAGGGCTTTGTGGGGAGAGGATAAGCATGCAATTGATTTCAGGTTTGAAAATGGAAAGTGTACTGTATACAAACTCACTCTGGGAGAGTGGGGATGGTGAGCATAGCACAGCTGGGGAATATGGGAGCTATTTCTTTCACCTGACAGGATACTGTACTGACAGTGCAGTTTGTAATGTTACTCTCTTACTAAGTGCTATATCATAGGCAACTAGACTTGTTTCTGTTTCTTGAGGACGTTTCACCTTTCATCCAAGAGGCTTCTTCAGTTCCTGAACTTCCTCACTGTTTTATTACTACAGTATCAAGTACGCAGGAGATCACAGCAGGTGTCTTTCCCCCCTGCAGCCGCTCCATTATCCTTAGTACAGTTTCATGATTCACTAACAGCGATGAATTTCAGAGCATTCATTTAGTAAAAAGAAACCTCTTGGATGAAAGTTGAAACGTCTTCAAGAAACTGAAACAAGTCCAGTTGCCTGCAATGTAGCCCCCATGACCTGGATGACTGAGAACCTTCATCAACATGTAACTATCTCTTGTTTTCTTACTGTATCTTTAGGAGGAATTCAATACAGATAGCATAGTTATTTTGACAGATTGCTATGTTCTCTATGTAGCGAAGCCGCTTTATGAAGAGAAAGGACAATAGAAAAATCTCAACTAGTTTTGCCTAAACCAGAGTAGAAATGCAATTGAAATATATTAAATCATTAGTGCCATCTGGACTCAAGTTATATTCTGCAGTGCATTGCGTTTAGAGCTAAACAAAGAACCATTATTAAAAGATGAAAAATGTCATTGCTGCTATGAATAACAAATTATATGAAAATTTGAGAAACTTATGTTACAGTAAACTAATCATCATCTAAACCACATTCGAAATTATCATTGCACAAATATTGTATGTGATTTTCAAGTAACACAGACTTCTTCAGTTCTCTTAGCTGACTGGCAGTGATCTATAAAACAATCAAACGTGGCTGTAAAATTTTCAATTTTTTTTTGACACAACAAGAAAGTAAGCTAATCTTACAATGCATTTTAATCAGTGGGGGAATAGAGCACATCGGCTCATCTACAGAAACAATAGACAGACAGATCTGAAAAAAAATTGGATAGTGACACAATTTTCATAATTTTGGCTCTGTTTGCAAGCCTAATGGATTTTAAACTAAACTAGAATTACCTATTACTTTTGGTACCTTAAAAACAAGGGGGCTGCATATTAATGAGCTGTAATCCCTAACCCTGCCTTCAGTTTATACTATAATTTGAATGTTTTGATATACAGCTAAAATAACAAAATGTGTGTGTTCAAATATATATGAACCTAACTGTATGTAGAAAAAGTGTGAAAAAAGCACAATGATCACATTGTGAATAGCAAACCACCATCAGAAATCAAATAAGAAGCTTTCAATTAATCTCGACACTTTCTTTTTTCCTTCTTTTCCTTATCTCATTTTCTTCTGTAACGTATGTCATGATTATTCATTCATGCTCTTCATGTCATGCAGAAACCTGAAAAAGCCTCTTGTGCCAGTTTAGAAGAGATGGTTCATTTGAAGAGCCCTTGATGGGCAAGAAGTATTTCATGGGATTCTATTGACTTTTTTCAGTCTATCCAATTATGTTTACGTCAATAAATTTTGCAAACGGCAGCTGCTTTTTTGGCATCATTGCCCAGTCACACCAAAAAATGGCACACTGATTGGAACTTGTTTGTACCATCCACATCTGTTTCATGACCGGATCAAATCATGCTGCATCTCTCTTGTGGAGCAATTCGTACTCCACTACAGTAGATGGTGCACCAAATTTGACGTCGAGCTTCCTCCTTTTTGAACTTCCAATTTGAATCCAGTGTACAATCGGTCAACAGCCCAAATTCCCACTTTCAATCTGCAATGAACGATTTATTTGACGACTCATTTGGTCTAATATTCACTCTCTTTAAACTCTGGCATTGGTCTTTAGAAAACTGCTAAAAACAAAACTGACTTTTTAGCTGTTAAATTCTAGTTATGTTTACCAGCTCGTTGCTTTGTGTGTCTGTCTGCCATTTGTTGTTGAGCAGGTAGAGTATTGTGTATATTTAGAGCTTTTTCACTGAAAACGGCTGCCTGCTGTGGCCGATAATGATATCTGAGAGCGGTGAAAGTGAACCAAAGCAGCGAAGTTGAGGGTAGAACAGCTAAAAGGGTCTGAGACTTGCTATAAAACTCTATAAAGCCAAAAGGGAGCTGCAGACTAAGGTGATAATTCTCAGCAAGTTCATCAATACGAGTGATGCCTCACATTACACATTGTCATGAGACACTGTCATTCTAAGAAAATACTAAAATTATAGACACTTGTAAATGTTGTACTCTCCACAAACGCACCATACAAATTCACTGATTCATCTTGGTACAGAATACACTATACTTCAGATTAGTCCCATGTCTGCAAGTGTGTGAAGTGTTAATGTATATGTGTGCAAAATTTAAACATGGCAAAAACGACAAAGAGGAAGTCCACAAAATGGTACAACTGAACCATAAACCCATCACTGTACATGGAAGCAAAAAGAAAGGAATGCTCAGACACAATGACATCTTTAGATATAAAAATCATTAATGCATTCATTCTTGTCTCCATGTCTGTGTTCTATATTTCTTTTACTCCCTCCTCCTACATTTCAAACCACATTTTTCTTATTAGGATCATGCCACATTGTTAATTACTCAAACATTTTCTGCACACACTGGTATCTTAGCAACTTATCTACAAGTCTTCTAGTTATCACTATTTTCAGGGTTTTTTTCTTCTTTGCTATGACTATAGGCAGCAACATTGTCATCCAGTGACAACAACATTAAATGAATGACATGCAACAAAAGCCATCATCTATAATGAGCTCAGTTCTTTACATGACAGGTGAGGTGGTGGTGGTAGTGGTGGGTTGCCCCCCCTCCAATCAGTGTTTCATTCCCCTCCTTTTCATGGCTACCTCCTAGCTACAGCACAGAAAGCATTTAATTATCTACAATGTTTACTTTGCCTTTCTCCATTTCGTCTCTGGAGCAGACAACCACCTCGCAACTGCACAGTAACACCAGGGTAACCACAGATTCAAAGACTTGGTCATTTATACTATTGGTGGATAAGTAAATGCAGTGGAGGACCTAAAACAGCAAAGAAGGCAACAAGTTTTACTCAGGGATGAAGTTGAAGGGCAAATGTTTGCATTTTTGCTTGAAAAATGGCAGAAACAATTGAAGATTATTTTTTGTTGATTGAGCAATTGATTAATTGTTTTAGCTCTACCAGAATGTACAATTTGTTTAAAAAAAATATTTCAACAGGATGACTAGCAATATCCAAAATCTCTCCCTTGGTCACTCATTTACAATTCCCTTCCTAACAGCAAACTGTAAATGTAAATTTTCTGACAGTTATAAAACACAATTTTGCTGCACCACTGACAGGTGAAGAGTCACAGGAAAGGCAACTAACACATCTATAAAAAGTGAAGCGTTGCATTAGGGGTGCTAGCTATCATATATTGCTATTGTTATATAATAATGACTCTAATGAGAGCTGGGACGGGAGGGGAGACACTGTCCTCACCTCCAAAGTCTTTGAAGTGAACTTGATGAGCGAGCAAGTGTTGAGCACGATCCCTCACTGATTTTTATGTGTGCAGGTTTATGTGTGCAGGATACTAATTAAACGCTATAAAGGAGCTCTATTTCTCACTCTCTTTATCAGTGTTTTGCCTTTTTGATGCAGCCAAAGCAACATTTCCGTCCTTTGATTAGTGAATTGGAAGTCCATTGCCATCACTACAGCAAAAGCTATGATGCATTCAGGTCTGTCCAGGCTACATTTAGTCAATTTGATAATTTTAAAGTGCCAAGACATGTTTAAAGTGAATGGCAACTCTTGCTCCTTGTTTGGCTTTGATGGTTTACAGTCCAGTAAACATATTTATGATGGGTTTGTCAACCTCATAGGTTGACATTTTTTCACATTTTTGTTAAATCATATATAATTTGGGCCTTAGTTAAAATGAACGGACATATTTTGGAAGTTAGCTTACCTGCAAGATGGGTCTAAAAAACAAGAAAGATGAATGCCAAAAGAGTTGGATCAAAGAAGAAAAAAAAGAAAAATTTAAGTTGTTTAAAGTGTAATCATAAGATATTTTTCATAGGCTGGGCCCTGTCCTCTCAGCAGTGCTTCTATTATGGTTTCTAGTAAATCTCAAGGGAGGCCTAAAAATCCCAATGTAGGCTAATAGAATGTTAATACTCTTTGTCATTTATCCTGGGTTATTGGCAAACAACATGTATATATTATTCAAAGCTTTTTTCATTTCTGAGTGCATGATAGGATGTGACTCACATTCTTTTCACTGATACCAGGAGTAGGTTTTCTGTTCTCCCCAGCAAATCAAAATGATAAATAAAGCATACTAAATATACTGTATACTAAGGTGGAGCAATATGAGTCATTCATCAATAATATGTCACCGAGCTCCTAAAAACACATTCAGTGCAGTGCCAATACACAATAACGTCTCTTCAGGTAAGTGTTAATTAACATGGTTAAGATGCAGCCATCAGAGAGCATTAATGGCATAATGGCCTGACATTTTTAGAAAGCAAAAGACAGGAAAGAATGGAGTGGTGTGTGAATCAGTGTATCTTTAGCTACCTTTTTGTGATAGACGAGGCCACACTCGACATCTGTCTTGCCAAGCATTATTTCAGCTTCCAAATGATGAAGACTTAATGTAGTGTGGTGTTTTCAATGAGCCCTGACAACACTGCTTTTTGTTCGTCTTGCCACATTTAACTGCAGATATAATGGTGCTAAACAATGTAATATACAGTACACAGCACATAGGTACATAGTACAGAGCTCCTGGAAAGAAGGGAAAAGGAATATTCTGTATATTTAACTTTATGGGCAAACTGGTCTCAGATCAACAGCATTTTTTATATATTCTGACTCAAATGCTGCTGTATGGTACTGAGAGGGCCACATGGGAAATAGTCAGCGAGCCTGCAGTTGCACCATAAGAAGATTGATAAATTCATGGACAGAAAATACGTATTGATTTACTCAAGTTGATTTACAGCAGTGTCACACAACACATCTTATCAGCTTCCTTCATACTAGTTGACTGCACTTTTCCCCCAGTGTGACTATATGATAGATGTTTGTTCTAGATCTGTTTATGGCTTTCTCATCAAACAGCAATAATATTCAATGTGGCTGCACTCATTAATATATGTTGGCTACATAATCAGCTGTCCCTCACAAGCTGAGGTATCCATCAAGTTGAATTCTGTGCTTTCAATACAGCAATTCTAGATACACACATGAAAAAATAATATGGATGGTTCTATAGAGGCATCACGTCATTCATGACCTGTGCCATACAGTTTGTCATACTATCTATTCCCCTCAATCTAGCATCACTTGTATCCCTCTCTGAAGTGTAAAAATGGACTTACAACGACAACAAAATGCCATATTACCAAGAGTGAAAATTGACATTCAGTAGCCATTAATATGTATTCAGTACTGTATTTGGATTATCCACAAAATGTGACAAAACATCTTGCAGCAAAAGAAGCAGTCCAACAGTAAGCCATTGGAATACCTCATACTCAATCCTGCAAATACCCTTACCTTAAATGTTTACTTGGCCGTGTAGTTTTTATCCTCCCCTTTGTAATTCTGTGCTATTCTACACCCTGCTATTAGAGATCTGATCTGATATGAAAAGCTTTATTTAATTAACCAAACCACTTGTTAGTTTCTCTCATTTGTTTTACATATTGTGTTTGCGATTTAGTTATTGGATTTGATTTGTTCATTTAACTACATTGACAAAGTTTTGAAGAAAGTGCTAAATGTAACATAATAAATTTAAAGTAAACCATGGCTGGTTAGGATCTAAGAGAGTGAGGGGCACTTAAACATATCTAGGAATAATAGTTAAGGTAGAAGGGAGTCTTTAAATGACAATAACAATCAATTACTCTTGTATTATCTTTCTGACATAGCCTAATCTCTACAGCTTTTCAAGAAGAACAGCCTCTATATTAATTTACAATCACTGAAAAGAAAAAGAAAAAGAAAAAGACAAAAAAACATGATGAAATGTCAGGAAGCACTCAAGCTTGTGCGTGATCAATCCAAAACTTAAAAGACTGCCTGATTTAGAATGTAGGTCAGATATCACAAGAGATGAAATAAAAGGATGGAGATTTTTTCCAGGCCATCTCAATCCCCAAGTCTTGTTTTAACATTTATCCATGTTCTCCACATGACAGACAGGAGAAACACTCTCTTATCATAGACTGACAAAACTGCTCTGGAGAGCAACTGCACATGTTTAGGTATTAGGCAGAGGCCAATTCAAGCAGAACAGAAAACGAGCAAAGAAAAGCCAAGTCAAATCTCAAGCTCCTCTTGCTACCAGATATCATTATGTTCTCTGGCAACCAGGGAAATTATATTTGAGGGCCATATTTTTAAGACTTTAATCAATAAATATGTCCTCTGACAAGTGGAAATGATCATGGCATGGATATGGCTAGGGTTTTCTGATTAAATTTAAAAAAATATGCACCACTAAAGCCAACATATTTCCCACAGATGTTGTCATTCACCACAGGAGATCTCAACTGAGTTTAACAGAAAAATAAAGCAAGGTAAGGAAGAAAGAAACATGCATCAGCAACATCTAAAATCCACTAGCCTAGATTTCTTTCGTATCCCTTAGTGTTTATGTACCTACTTATGGTTTGTTGAGATACTATCAAGCACTTATTTTTCAAGAGATAGGAGTGAACCATGTACTACCAATAATAAAACAGAATGTACCACATGTTCCTCATCAACAAACAAATTCACCACAGAATACATCTATGTGTCTTACCTGATCCCACGGACAGACTATCCCGCCAGTAAACATAAAGAGGTAACCCATGGCAACCAAGCAGGCCCAGATGACCAGGGAGAAAACACGTAGAAGCTTCTTGAAGATTGACTCAATGCAGACGAGAACAAACACAGCCAGGAAGATAGCCAGCGCTGTGGGCACAGTGATTACAAAGGCCACATGGTCCTCAACGTTCTGAAAAGGGACAGGATAAAATTTTTTAAAAAGACAGTGAGACATGTGGACAGGCTATTAAGGAGAGAGAGGGAGAGATATGTAATTTATCAGAGAAGGAGGAATAATTCATTTGAGAGAAAACTTGGTTTGCCTGGGAGAGATTAATAAGGAAAAGAAGCAAATTTAGAAGACGGAGACTTCTCGATGGGGTTATAAAAAGCCACTCCTTTGGCTCCGTGTTTCTTCCTTAGCAACCTGAAAATGAAAACCAAGGCAGATATATGACTCGAAAACAGAAGGAAACAGATTTCAAAAATCTTTCTTCTGCTTTTTTTAAACAAAGTGTCTTTGATCACATATGCTATTGCCCAATTCTTGCTCAAGTACTTTTAAATGTTTATTTAGTATGCATTAAAACATAAAACAGCTCTGTATGTGTGAACTGCTTTGCTTTCTCTTCCTTGGAAAAATAAAATGCCACCCATTCTGTTACTGTACATTATCTCTCAGAACATTCACTTGAGCCTACAGAGTACACTGCTTTTAGATATCTGAACTAAACAGGTAAGGATAGGACTAAGGCTGAGAATACAAATAAAAGTAGAAGAAAATTAAAATTATTTAACTGAATTACTTATTTATGTATTCAATTATACCAATATACTATTATACTCAAAGATACTACTTATATTTTCTTTCTGCAGCATATTTTAAAAGGCAAATCTGAAATATGTGTTCCCAGATATCTTATTCCATACATCTTTTTAATAGGAACTAGAAAAGGGTATGTGTAAAATTGTTAAGTATAAGCTCCATGATTGTAGGATCACCACAATCAAAATAAATTTCAACATGGTTGAATTTTCAAGCCAAAGAAAACAAAAGTGATACAAAAATGTATACTGTGAGAACATCCTATAGTGTGGAGTGTGGAAAAACCCTAAAAAGCCCCCAGTGTTAACCAGGAGCAAAGTTGAAGCCACATCCATAATGGATTTGCTGCAGCCTTTCTGAAATACACTTAGATCTGAAAGTTCTAATAAAAATTTCAGGAGTTTCTTCAAGGTGCATGTAGGACGATCGCACAGTGAAGTGAGTCGTTTGTGCTGCCTGCCTTTTCCAGGCTTCTTCCCATCATTGCTTTTCAAGTCATGCGATGGATGGGGGATGGAAAAGGTTCAGGATATGGATATGTAGGCAGATGTGTCACATCCTCAGTGGCACATTTGGCTGTGTAGGCAAGGATGTCTGAAATATACGGTCATCAGTTAAACTCAGTTTTGTGTCATATTTGCTATTGGGTGAATTCTGACTCCAATTTTTATTTAGTTTAACATCAGAGCTCTTAATTTGTTGACACTGCTGCGGATCCATCCAAAAAGACAGAGCTTTGTTTGATCTCCCATTAATTTTTGATCTTTTTAAACTCCAAATATGAGCTGTGGAAATTTCTCTGCATACTCCAAATTACTGAATGGATATCTTTATTGAACTAGAGTTGTAAATATTAACATTCATGAAAGCTATTATGAAAAGGAATAATTTGTTTTCACGAATCACTAAAACACATTCTTTTTCTTTCCATCATTGTTTTCAGAAGGAACCTAACTATCAAAATGCCAGTCTAGCTCACAATGCTTCTCTTTGCGCATTTGTCCTCCTTCTCTTCATTACTTTGCTTTCTCCTTCTTTAGCCCCCCGCCCCCACCTACCCCCTGTCTCTTTTTCATGCACACAGTCAATGCACTGGGACAGGAGAGGATATGTGTGGCTGCAGAGAGCCACAGAGAGTTTGTCTCGCCCAGAGCAGAGCTCCAAAACAGCTCAGGATTTAGGTCAGCCAGCCAGCAGGATGGAGGGATGATAGGATACAAATAAAAGAGGGAGACAGAAATATGAGGAGGTGAGAGATGACAGAGGCAAGAGATTGTAGAGAAATAAGAGATGATGGAGGGGGGAAAAAGGGAGCAGCAAAAGTCATGCTTATCCAGCAGACGGATAGAGCAAAAAGAAAAGAGGATGTAGGACAAATCACGCAGAGGCCTAACAGAAAAATACATTTACTGAGATGCTTGTTCGTTGTGATCGCACAAAAGCATGTGCAGAATTATATTCTTAGTTTCTGATTGTTGAGAAATATCAAAACTTGGGATTTCAAAGGCCATTTTTTATAGTACTGGAGCACCCATGTTTCCAACTCAACATGAATACTTAATGTTTTTGCTGCTATTTATCTTTCACACTCTTACAAAAGCTTTAACACAAATACTGCCTGCTGGATCATATACTAAATCCAAAGTGAAATGATCAATTAGGTCATTCATGGGTACAAACACCAGTTGTTGATAAGGCAATAAGTCAGAAACATTATGAATGATGATTACCCAATTAAAATCATCAAGAACATCGCTATAATGATAATTACATCAGTGTTCAGGAGGTTATTAAAATGCAATCAATGCAATCAGAAAAGTTGCCAGATTAAATATGATAAATCAGAAGATTGTTGTCTCTTCTAGTCTTTTAGATAAGGGATTTCATTTTTCTGACTAATTAGGGATATGTGACTCTGTTTTGTCTTGATTGCATAGAAATGTACTCCACTGTTGATAATGACCTCAACATCTGCTGGTTGTTAGTTACAGTGCAGAAAAATAAGCTTTTAATTCAGTTTTGTATGTTTAGTAACAATACATTAGTGTTCCCATTGATTAATTTTGTTCTGGTGATTTCATAATTGTGCAGGTTTGTGCAGCTATCCTTGTTAGGACTTTACTTTGACTTCCATTCTTTGTGTAAAGCGTGACCAAAACCCGTACCAGTTTATGCCTAACCCTAACCTCAACTTTACCAAAATTTACACCTGACCCCTAAACCTTACCAGGACCACATAAATCACATTTGGCTGCATTAGGCCCAGTCTTTGGTCCCCATGAGGACTACTAATGTTTATGCCAGAAAAGGTCCCCAATAGGTAACAAAAACGCACACGTGCGCACACACACACACACACACACACACACACACACACACACACACACACACACACACACACACACACACACGTCACCCTGTGTTTGTGTCAGTGTTGTCTTTGTCTCACTGTCTCTTTCAGTGTGTTTTAGACTAATCCCTTCTTAATAGCAGACTCAGCAGTGACAGGGAATGGGAGATGCAAAAAATGTGCTAAGCTATAATAAGGTTATATTAGTAAATCTTCTTAAATCAATCATTAGATTCTGGTAATATTTCACTATGTTCTAAAAATGCTTCCCTTTTAAAGATGGGTATGGTCAGGCAGACTATTTAGATCATAACCAGTCAAATTGTGCACTTAAAAGTAAGTTTGGGCTATTTTTTTTATTTCCCTCAGAATGTCTCTTTATTTCACAGAGTGCCTTGCCTTCACTGCATGTATTTTTTCAGGTTTTTAGAAGAGATAACCCTGTCAAAATAGTGACAGAAGGAAACAGATCTCGTATCTGTAGTTCAGTCAACCATGAGGTCAGACAATAACTGAGCCCCTTATTCCCCCCTCACTTTTATCTCACCCTTCTCTTCGCATTAGTGCTGCAATGAGGGCGGCATGCTGTGAGAGTGTGCGTGTACATAGGTGTTGCACAGGCACGCTTGTCTGTGTGTGCATTGTATGTGAGTGAGTCAGAGGGGAGCTCATGTATTGTGTTTCACAAGCCAGCGGATCGTGTGTATGTGTGTGCCCAAATTTCCAAGTTTGTGTGCACATGATTGGCAAGGCTGCTTGTGTGATCCTTTTCCTATGCGTGCTTACAGACAATGTGAGAGTTTACAATCTGTGTGTGCGCGCCACATGTGCCTCGATCCACACTGTTTACAGAGCTTACATTTGATATTAATTTTCTGCAAATATTGTGACTGTAATTTACAGCCCACACAGGGATGTACAACATTTTGTGCTGGAATATAATGCAATCTATATATCTATATGGTCCAGGACATTTGTTTATTTGTACTTTTTTAATCTGCAAAATGCATTTGTGTGTGTATGTGTGTGTGTGTGTGTGTGTGTGTGTGTGTGCTTTCCGCATGTTATGAATGAGACGCTTACCAGTCCTGAAGCAAAGAACACAGTCAGCAGAGCCAGGCAGGCTCCCATCACTATGAGCAGCAGAAACACAATCAGAGGATGCTGCTGGCTCATACAGTAGTAGGACTCATACAGCCAATCCGGGGACCTGTTCCTCTTGTCCTGACCTCCTCTTCCTTTATCCCCTTGACCAGACTCCCCTGCCCGGTCCAGGAGATACCGCTTCCTCCTTATTGCCTCTTGCCACATGGATCTGGGAGCCAAGAAGGAGGTAGAGGAGGGAGAGAAACTAGAGGAGGCAGAGGAGGTGGTCACTGTTGAGGTATTAATAGTTTCCACCACAGATGAGGAGCAGTTGCTCTGTTCCGCTCTCCTGCTGTTGTTGTTCCTGTTGGGGACCTTGGTGTGTGAGCTCCTGATCTCCAGTGTAGCCTTCGGTTCCTCCTCCACCCCCTCTCTGAAGTCCTTCAGGCGAAGACAACTGAAAGCTGAGGCTGAGTCAGAGTCAGAAGCAGCGTGCGCTGGCCGGAGGGGTGGCAAGAACGCACCGAGGGTAGAGCGCAGCATCCTCCTCTTTCTCCTCCTGCCAACATGTTGAAGCGGGAAATGAAGGGGAGTGCAGAGACTGAGAGCTCTTTTGAGTGAGAGAGAGAAAAGTGGGAGGGAAGTGAAGGGAAAGGGGAGGGAGAAAGGGCTAAGGGGGAGGGGAGGAGGAAAAAGAAGGTGCAGCAGCAAGAAGAAGACAGCGAGTGAGAGAGAGAGAGAGAGAGAGAGAGAGAGAGAGAGAGAGAGAAGAGAATAAAACAAGAGGAGAAATTATGACACTGACATTTATGTATTATGTAGTATAAATGTGATTTTATAATTTCAGCTGTGAAACTAGGAAATAAGAATGGAAAAAAACTACAGTTTCAGCTCAATCCAGTAGACGATGATGATTTTCAGAAGTGAGATAACCCATTCCATCACACCTTAAGTTTTTCAGTCATCCACTTTCCCCTCTCCTGCTCTTTCTCTGTGCTGTCAGACAGCAATTTTCCTAAATGTCAGACTTGTTCAAACAGCTCTTAATAGTCGAGGGAGAACTGGTGACAGATTTGCAAAAATACACAGAAGTATTTAACCACTATCAAAGCTTCATTTAAAAAATAGGACAGCTAAATTTTCTCATTAAAAACTCAAAATCACATGTTTACAAATATTAGATGATCTTGTGCTGAAAAAGTCATCAAATACAATCAAAATGACTTGATGTAATTTCTTTTTGCACATTCAGTTATGTATCTTAAGTGACTGGTTTCTAAATGATGACTCTTCAGTTTTTCTGTGCAAATAAACAGCTTCGCAAAAAATTTATGAAATAAAAGTGGAAAAACAGAAGCACACGTGGCAGTTGCTCAAATACTGTATGCACACACATGCAAAGACGTACAAGCACAGACACTTCACACACACACACACAAGGCCAGCCAAATATGATGAAAGTGGTGCTGGCCCAAATACTGCTTTTAAAAAGATTAATAAATGATGACTTCCAGATTCCATTAATCCCCTCACAACATGAAGTGCCCCATTTCAGAGTGCTGAATTTAAATGACCAAACTATTATTGCACAAAGCAATAAATCATAATTATACATATTCATTAAGAATATCTAAAAGCTTGTTCGGGTTGCGACTTGTGTGTGCAAGTTCATGCAGGGCCAGTACAGTCACATTTAAGAGGGTGGACAGTCACTTACAAGTTGCCAACTACAAATCCACCAACTGTTTAAGTACAATTTTCCTATTGCGACATACACAACTAACTGTAGCCCCATTCACACTGCCCTTTCAGTGCAGGAATCATGCGCCGATTCTCTGCATCGCCGTCTGTGTGAAAGTTTCAGATGTGGAGGGGGGGACAGTTTCGCTGCAGCTCTGATGCGCCTCCAGAGGTAGTATCAGAGCCGCAGCAGAGGCGAGACGGTGTCTGTTTGAATGGAAAAGCTGGAGGTGTGGAACAGGGGTTTGTCGGTCTGATGGTGTTCACAGTCTGACAGCTAAACAGATCCTTCACTCATCAAATAAAAGAGAAATGTCCCACACTTCAACCCACAAAGCAACATTACAGGACCAAAACAACAATAACGTGGTAACTGGTAGTGTTTTTGGCAACTTGTGAGGGAAAAAATTCTGCATCCATACATGGAAAAGCCTCTGTCATCCTGTCTGTCCTACTGACTCTTCGTCACATTTCTGCTGTGGGAGCTGCTTGGTTCCGTGTGAACAAACAAAGGCGGAGAAATGGTGAGCCTTCGCTGCAGCGATAATGCAGAGTCTCTGTGTGAAAAGGGCTACTAACTAACGCCACACACCAACTAACACCACTGGGCTGGACCTTCCCATTTAATATGCCATACCTTCTCAGGGAACAAAATTCACTTTTGTCACAAATTCTCTTACTTCTGAAAACAAAAATATATTAAATTGATCTGAATTGAATACACAAATAATCATAATCAAACAGGCCTGTCAGGGCTCAAATCTAACAGTGTCCCCCTCATCCTGGGGACGATACAAATTGTGTTTGGTATATGCCCCTTAGGCAAAATGGATTTATGCATGTGTGTATGAATTTGCAAATGACAAACTGAACCAAACACTGACAACAATGCAGCACAACTTCTCATGCTTGCACTAGTAACTATTACTGGCTGTGAGCCACTCAGCACAAGACCCACTAAAAATATGATGTGTTAAAACAGGAAGGATGGAGGAAGGGGGAAACACCCTACTTTTTACCTGATAATGCTATATTGTATGTTATAAATTAGCCTGACTTGCCTTTGAAGTCACTATCAAAATATTGTCAACAGCTAACGATGCCATTCTGAACACCTTGCATAAGGACGATTTATTTGTCACAAATCATTATTATTATCAGGCCTTATCAGTTTTACCAACAGATAGGGGATTCAAGACAGTGGATCTTTGGTGGATCCTTCATACTTTATGTTACATGTGAGAAACAATGGGTTTATCTCCCTAAGATCATAAGAAAATGTTTCCCTACTTATACCTAGTGGTATGTCATTTCTTATTTATTTCCCCAAGGTTGTGAGAAATGAAAAGAATTTCAAAAATGGCCTGTTGATTCAGGTCAGTCCAGCAACACACAAAGAGAGAAACATGTCCACCGTAATACACCCAAACATAAACACAAACAGAGAAATGTCATATAGCAGAGTGATACAATAAAAATTGGGACTCCCACCAGTCAGTAGGACTAATAAACAATGTTGGGGATAACACATTACAAAGTAATCCTCTAGAGTACTTGGATTACTTTTTTGTTGTAACAAGTAACATAACGCATTAGTTCTGCAATACAAGTAATCTGTTAATTAGTTACTTTCTCATAAAAGTAATCATCACTTGAAAAAAATTGCTGTCTTTTCCTTTCCTTTTGTCGCAACAAATATAAAAGTTAATCCCTGAAGCATTTGCACAGTTTCTGTTTCTCTCCTGCTGCTCAGCAGGTGGCAGCATGGCAGTGGAAGGTAAACCTACAGTTGTGTCAGTGCGCATGTGTAGCTAGCTAATTCAATGTAGCAAGATGGCAGAAAGGACAGCCTTAACTTCGTGGAAATATGTTTATGTTTTGAATTTTTTTAGCAGAAAAGACAAGAACAACACGGTGAAATGCAAGTTGTGCCTGGGGGATAGGTGTTTGTCAACTGCATCATATACTAGGCTATAAGAGCCCATGTTGTATTATTTTCATTGAAACAGCTGTGCCTAATACTGTATGCCTCTGCCCAGTTCGCTGTCAGACTTAAAAATAAAGAGCTGTAAATGTTATGTTGCATTTGCTATTATTAGGCTGCAGAATTACTGATTGTGGGCTGTAAAGAAGGCTACAAAATTACAATAGTGTCAATACATTGAAAGGTACATGTACAGTTGGCTACATACCATCTGGACATATAACCGACATGCACAACGAGTCGCATAGGGGTTTTACCGTAATTCCTGGTAACGCTTAAGTACTCTAACATGTTACTTTTCTCAGGAAATAATGCAATAACATAACACGTTACTTAATGCTAAAATACTAAATACTTAATCTTGTATCATAACGAGTTACTTTTAAAAGTTATGTTACCCAACACTGCTAATAAAGCCTGTATGACATCTTCTATTCGCTGCAGCTCTGTTAAAACTTGCTGTAACAAACACACATTCAATTCATTAATGTTATCTCAATTCATTCTGCTGTAATTATTTTGTTATCTGTCATACTCTGCATTAGCTCTTGTCTTATCTATATCCTTTCTCTGCTCCTACAAAGACCCAATTTCCCCACGGGGATCATTACAGCTTCATCTAATCTGATTTAATTAGCATGGGCATCTATTTTGTGGATTTTATTACTAATTTTTAACTGAATGTACATGTAAAAGCATGACCCAACAAATAGGTTTGAAAAAGACATATTTCTTCCAAGTGCAGTCAGTGTTTGAGATGATCAGAGTGGTAGAGATGGTTTTATTGATGGGCAGTGGTAAAAAAAAAAAAAAGAAGTAACTACTCTTTCCTGCACAACATTGTTTCCTCTTTTTCTTCATCTCCACCCCCCCCCCCCCCCCCCCGCATGTGCCCTTTCTTTCACCTCCTTTCTCTTATCCTTCTCCTCCACCTCTTGTTTCATCCAAACACATTTCCCCTGCAATTTTCCACCAGTATGCTTCCTCTGCTCCTGTATTATAAACCTCATCTTTCCCCTCTGATCCTTACACCCTTCACTCTGTCTCCATCAAGCTTTCACTTTCTCTCCTTCAAAATCTTCTTCCCTCTTCAACTCTAAGGCCCTCAACATCTGCTTCCACCTCCTGAATCTAAACTGCTGTACCCCTTACCTCATCCAATATTTTCCCCTTACAACATTTTCCAACTCAGACCCTCAGGTTCCCTTTTCGCATGCCTTTCATTTTCCCTTCCTCCCCCTTCCTCTCATTCACCGTGAAGACAAACTCACTGCATCTCGACCTACTTCCTACTCCTTTACACTACCTACTACCTTTACTTTGTCTAAGACCCCTTCTCTTTTTTCTCTCCAATGCCATGCGATCATGTGTTGTAGGTGATGAGGACAGCTTGAGTTGAAAAATTGCTCCGATTACATTTGACCCTTTGCAGAAACATGAAGTCGTGCAGACACATCTCTTAAAGTTGGCGCATAGATACATATTTGTGAATACTAACTCTATAGCACATTCCAGTTGAGTAATCCACCACAATTCAGAGACAATTACACAGCATCTAAACTGACCAAAGCAGAGATTTATTGTAATCTGACGTTCAATTTTCTAATTATTTTTCCTGCAATTATTCAATGATAACAAATGAGGTACGATTAAACTGGAACTGATTCCAATTGTGACACTGTGTGACTTTTGAAATATACAACTATTGTTTCATGGCAAACACTCAAATCAGTCTCATCTCTACTCTCATTATGGGCAAAATAATCTCCTTTCTGACTGATTCAGGCTTGTTTGACTTCCTGTTAGTTAGAATGATTTAATGTGTTCACCAATAATGAAAACTAAGAAATATTTTTTGTAAACTAATTTGGAAATTATATTTATGTAATAAGCTTTACAAATACCTACAAACATTTTGTTGCTTGTCTGCTCAGTTCAATCTTTTCTTTTTGCCAGTAAGTGATGAATACAACTGACAGCACATTCACATTAAGAGACACAAAGTTGCAGGAAATTATCATGTGAGGTATGGGGAAAAATAAATATACCATCCCCATGCAGCATATATTGCCAGAAGAAACAAGAATGTACAAAACAATGTCACTAGCAAACTCTCTCAACAGCTCTTATTGTCAAATCCAATACCTGTCTTGATTTGTTTGAAAAATGACACTTTGTCAAGTATTATTTAAAGAAACAGGCCGGGCTGACCAAATAATTGCTTAGAAAACGTAATTCGGACAAGGGCAATCATCTAATCACAACAGCAGCTGTTTCAACTATAACTTAGATAATAACTGGCCTTTTTCACAGAAGCCATTTTCACATGTCACAGCAGGAAAAACAGAGGGTTAAACAAAAAAATTAACGATGGTTGAACTCCGTTTAGCTGTGCAAAGTCTTAGTATCACGCATGCTGGCTCACTGTCCCACTGTCGTGACTGGGAGGCTTGACGGACCAAAGCTGTTGTTAATGTTATTAGTTACACCTGTGCTCCTTCTACTGCTACAAGTGAAGTGAGTAAATTAACATCAGATTTACTCAGCTGTAGCTAATTACTCTGTAACCCACATTAATTAATGGTCAAATGACATTAGACTCATGTAGTCAAGTCATGATTATATTTGAATGTTACTGAACAATGTCAAGGAAACTACTAATGAAATTGCTTACTAAATATGAGCTACACTAGTTGATTTTTCCATTAAAAAGTAACTCATTTACACACAAGTTGACTTTTCTGAATAAAAGAACCATTATAACCTCAACCACCAACAACAGCCAACAACACCATTTTTTTCATGTTGAAACAAGCTGAATTTTGTGATTAGGCTAGTACAAAGAAATTTTGTTTCGAACTATGTAGACCACAAAAATAATTATTACAATTTCACTTAAGATCAATGTAATCACAATTAGATGTTTTCCTCAAAGTGTTCAGTCCTAGAATCAGGTAAGCCAATGTCTGTTAGACTGTCGCCTTCCTGATTGAGCAAGTTGTTTTTTCAAGAGTTGATGATGGAAGTAGCAATGAGCCAAGGGAGTAGGTTTGATTTTGAGATTGGTGGGGACACAAAAGTGCTCCAAGGCAGCACTCCTAAAAGTTGACGTTTTTTTGCATTAGCAATCATAATTTCACATCATGCAGATGTTATAGGTTAAATAAGGAACATACGAGGAATAAACCACAATATAAATTTGACAACTGTATAGCAACTACTGTAAACACATAGTAATACATGATGAGGCCTCTTAGAACACCAGACTTGATATAAAGCTCTGATTTTAAAGCCACATGGGCGAAGCATTGCTATTCAGTGTAACTGTAAGTGTAACTTACACTTTGACTCCTAAAGAAGTCTCTTATATCCAGTTTTCTTTTCTTTGACATCCTTTAAATCCTATACAGCACACACGCACGCACACACGTACACGCACGCAAACAGACCCTAACACAAATGTAAATGACACCACTGATATTAATATCCATCTAGCTGACGTGAACCAGGAAGAACCAATGCCGAACATGTTGACAACTTACATTCGCAGAAACATGCACTGCCTCTCGTCCGGTCCAACTAGCACTTTGCAAGTAGTTTTGACAAGCAGAAGGAGTGACAGCGGGGACAGCCAATCACATGTAAGTTAGCAAGAAACCAGCAGCCGATCAGGGAGCGGTATTTAGGTTAGAGGCGGGACTTCTAGCAGACACCGACATTTAAACCTTTGTGTGCCATAATCATTGACTAAACACTACGGACAGCAGTTGTATTGATAGTGACTACACAGTAGTGGCCATATATTGGTAGGGACGTGTCCCTAGCGTCCCTACCCAATTCTATGCTCTTGCAATGAGCCATCTTGCTTCCTTTTCATTTCTGTTGAGCGTTGCACATACACTGTACCAATTTATCCATTTATCAAAAATTCTGGAAACATGCAAGAATCATTGCTGCTTTGCATCTATGACACACTGTGTCCTTGTTCTGAATCATTTACTTAAAATGAGGATTTACTATGACAATTAACTTTAGTCTTGGTTCTTTGTAATTTGATGACTTCAAACAAATAAAACAATGTGTATAGTGCTAGTAAAAAGTAACTTCAGGAGGGTAGATTTCTGGCCCCATAAAAACATTAAATTATGACATCCCATTTGTCACTCATGGTTGCTCCATGTTTATTACTTTGTGGAGTGTGAAATTATTTAATAAAAAATATGTGTTGTTTGCTCACTTCTGTGCTAAGGTGACAAAAGGCAGCGTCCAAAATAGACTGCGGGGGAGGCAGAAGCCAGTGAGATGAATTCAAACATATTCACTAGAGGTAGTGAAGCAGTTGGCAGATATTGACCTATCAGGGTTAAGTGGAGGTCAAGAAAAACAGACACACTGTCTTCCTACAGAAAGACACCTCCCACACATACACATGCACACACGCACACACACACACGTTCCAGTGACACTTGCAATGATCACTCCTAATTTATTGTCAAACTGCTTCCAGCTGTCAATACATTATCCAAAGCTGACCACTATCCCTGTGCTGTATTCTAAAAAACCAGCAGGTGAAGTGGGCTAATGAGAGCACACAAAAATGCAGAAAAATCTCCATCACAAATAGGGTTGGGTACCAGACTCGGTACTTCTAAGGGTACCGAGCGAATTATGTCAGAAAAGCGAGTGAATTATGTTATGAATTATGTTACTACTCCCTATTTTATATAGCAAGGGGTCAGTCCACCAGCTCAATGCTGACAGATAAAGGAAATTCCCTTTAACGTGCTAACGAGGTTAGCATCGCTACCACGATAAAAGTATATTTACAAACGATACGTTTTAATTCACATACTTAACACAAATGACATGTGTGCTCATATTTCCAGACATACACAGTATTGAATATGCATTGGAAATGAAATTATAACTCCTGACGTCACATACTTAACTCAATCTGCTGCAGCACTGTAACTGTAAAAATTCAGCCACCACTAGCGGAGACATTTTGTGCCAGGAGAGGGCAGCACATATACATCTTGATGTAGACTTATATGCAGTAACTCAAGATGCTACTGAATTAAAACTTAGAAAAACTGGCCCACTTGTGAAGTGCATTATAACTGGAAATATGACTCATGATATATTGACTCTAAAAGTGAATGATTTAACACTGGTTAGAAGTGAATTGACTATTTTTGTTATGAAAGAGATTAACATACCAAAAAAAAGGTACCGTTGGGTACCGGTACTGAATTCCAGGTACTGATATCGGAACCGGTATCGGTTCAAATGTGAAAGGTACTCAATCCTAATCACAAATGTGGCTATTACTTAAGTTCCACATTGACATGTGTGTAGTTCTAGTTCACATACTTCCTCTTCCGAAAATGTAGGGAAAAAAGAGACTTGAATGGTCTTTGCACTGCAGACTAATGGTGGTGGTACTGCATTTCTCCCATGGTCACTATATTCCTCTCTTTAGCAGCTGTTTTCTTCACTTTCAGGACAGTTTGTCTGCATTCTCTGCTGGGAAATCTCCACTTCAAGAAACCCCTTCAGCAACATCATTTGATACAGTTCTAATGGTTCTCTCATTATCAAGGAGCTATGAGGGACAGTTCCCCTACAGAGAAAAACCTCCCAAGTCAGCAGTTGTTTACGGACAGGGGATACAATCAAGATGATTGGGCAGTTTCCTACCTGAATTAATTGCCCCAGTGGTAGATAGTTGCTAGCCACAATAACAGCTGGCAGGAGGTGGTTCTCAGGTTCTTATTTTCCTAATTCCTTTACCAGGGACACAATGTTTCTTGCACTAATTTTATGATTACAGTTGTTTGTTAAAAGGGTGTCACAAACTCCAAATCCACTATTCAATTTATTTACATTTTAAGGTCACAATTCGATTTAGTTTTTGTTGGAAACATTTTTTTTTCTCGGCAAGGATGGCTATGCCATATTCAGAGTCTTGATTTGAAAACATCATTATTTGTTTTATACTCTGTCAACTGTAATTTACATTTTCAAACTCTTCTTTTAAAACACACACATGGGTACATGGTATCAAGTGTGATATTACTGCCATGTGTTTTATAATGTAACACACAAAGGCCATATGGTTGAATTTAAATAATTTACTTCCAAAGTAATAACAGTAACTTTTATCACGGGTCAATTCGTAAAAAAAAACAAAAAAAAAAAACCTGTTGAACACACAACCATAAAAGGGTAATTAGATGGCAGAGGTGTACTGTAACAGACTGTCCTGTGTTTACTAGATGTGTTTCTGTATTTAAAGTAGCAAGTTCTCTCGGACTTGCTGAATGGCAGGAGTTAAATTTAGCTCTGCTGTGTCGTCTTTGAAATGTTGTGTGTTTTTAGTAGGGGGTGTGACGATATTTCTCCTCAAGGTGAAAAGCTGTCTCACCATATCAATACATAACAGAGGCAGAGCAGCAGCCAGCATGACTCGTGAACCCAATATCGTGTATCTTCTCGTGAGCTGAGTGTATCATCACACCCTTTGTTTTTAGGGCTGCACAATATGGTAAAAAAAATCTAACTGCAATTACTTTGACAGATATTACGATTGTGATGTGATTCACGACTGGTGGGAATGGGGGGTGGAAATAATTTTTGCATCACAATTTTCATTTTCACTAAACAAAATTAAAAAAAATAGTAAATTATGATGATGTGGTTTTGTTGGGATCTGAACCAAACAAACATGCTTTCTTCCATCTGGGGAACATGATTTATAGGCCAGTACATCTTTGCAGCACTACACAACTTTTCTATAATGCTGTTTTGTTCCACATTTACCAAAAAAAATTCAGCTTCTGCCATTTGGATATTGCATATTGTGATTTTGATGATTCATATTGTTTTTTTCTTTAAAACATTATCATAAACATTAATTAGACCATTCCTTCACCAAGAAAAATAATCCTGGCATAGCAGGGGTTTTAATTGACTTGTGATTTAAATGTGAGTGTTGAGCTATGTGATGCCAGAAACACCCATTGTTTAAACTAATGTTGGTGCCTAGGGGAACCTTTGCTTAAAAACAAAATGCACTTCACAAACAAAGTCTGTCACTAAATTAGCAAGGATCTGTTTCTGCCATGAAAGAAGGCAGACCCCCTGAGTCTGTGGCAGTTAGCCTGGTGTTTTCTGTGCTTGCCAGCTGAGCATGTTTTCTCGCTCCCTTACTCGGTGCTTTAGGAACTGCAATCAATCAATAACCAAATTAGTTGTTTTTCCCTCTTTTTGGTTATCCGTCAGTAAATCTCTCTGATGTGTTTGCAGCCTGAGAGCAAGACAGGTTTCCCAGAATGTTCAGAACTGCATTGCTTGATTCAATTTTAAGATTTTTACTGATGCCAGTGGATCCAGCACTGAGGCTCAAGCTGAATTAAATTTTACAGAGCCAGCACACAAGTTCAGCCAAAGTGCCTTCCAGTCATATGACCATAACAGTGGGAATTATCATAAATATACTACAATAGAGATTTACAGTAGATCTCATTCACAAAGTGTTTTCCATGCTGCACTCAACAGTAAAAAACACAGATCAAGCCGTTTTCAATATAATCCAGATCTTACTGAATGGAACATTGAAACATGGGTGTTATATATGAAAAAGCCATAAAATGTTGGAATCTGCAAAGACTTATTATACTCTTATTTGGTCTACCTGTTTTTAATGGAGTGCCTGTATAGAGCTATAAAACTGTTGTTGCTTCTGGTCAACATTTAACTGCAACAGAGTTTTCAAAGTTATGAGCAGCATTTTAAATTTAGCCTGTTGTACTTAACTAACCAGGTCCACCTCACAGCAACAATAAGTCAAATTCAGCTTGTCAGCTGAATGAATGCAGCAGTAGCCTTTTACCAAGTGATAAAAGTGTACAAACCTAACCACATTGTGGAATAATTAAAACACAACTCTTATATGTCAGTCTATTTGTCTGGATATCTTTTGAGGTCTGTGAGGATTTTGAGGACCTAAAATTTAAGGAAATACCACATGTTCCTGAGCTTTTCTGTCCACCTTCAACTAAAGCTGTCACATTATGTAGTTACAACTCACTCTGCAAGCCAAGGCAGTTAATTTATCAGCATATTCCCACAGTACAACATTTAGCTAGTATGCTGCTAAAGTATTAACATTATTTGTGCGTATTTAGTCATGGCATATACTGTTTAACTACTCAACACCTTGAGCAGTTCAGTTTCACAGCAAATGAGTCACGTATTTCATGTAAATGGTAAAACCACCTTACCTCCAAGAAGGGAGATGCCAAGGTCGACCTGTGCATGGTGGTCTCCCTCCAGAGCCACGCGGCAACAGCAGCTAAAATTTGCGCAGCCAGCTAGCTAGCTAGGACAATTAGCTTTTTAAGGGGCTAACGCCACAACGTCCGACAGAAACAGCGAAGAACAATTCACGTTTTTCCTACACTATACTTTCGTATATGACACTCTGAAACTCTTCTCTTGAAAAAACATCAATAAGCTTTCTTTTCTTGGTACTAGTGAATGCACATTAGGAGTCGTAAAACCTAACTTTAAAAACAACCTTTCTGTTGCCTCTGACGGAGCTGTCCAGAGGGCGCGCATGCGCACGGTCGAAGGGCAGTGATTGGCTGATCAAGGCATGGAGAGGACAGTGTGCCAATCCATACTGCTTCATGGTTTTATTAAAAGAGCTAAAACAAACACCTTAGACACGTGATGCAGTTGGTTCATATGCAGCACAATATTCATTTTAAATAAAGCCATTTTTGCTTTGTATAATTCACACATTGTCACAAAACACACAAGCGGAAACGTAATAATTTGAGGAGATAAAAAGATTTTGAATCTTTCTCACCCTTTTGTCATTAGGCCTAATTTGATTCAATTTAACTGATTTGATATACATCTTTTGTATTCTACAACATACTATTGTCTACCGAGCAGTCTCCAATTCTCATCTGGCATAACCCAGATCTCAGGATAGGCTAGACTTGGATATTTTTCAGTCACTACAGTATACATTTTAACACTTTATTACCCGTGCCTAGCAGTGTGTCGTTTTCACCTGTCTGCGTGTCAGAGAACTAACTGCATGGGTTTTCAACCTTCAAATTGAAATGACATGTTTTTCACTTTACTAGTGAGAAATTCTGAATAACTGTGAAGAGGAAACACTGAGGGGTACAATGGATATTGCAATAATTCAAGTTTGCTATCTTTCATCAAAAATGTTGTTTAATTACAGTTTGGATTTAAGTTGATTACATGCTCAAAACTAGCCACAAAGTGTATTTGTCCCACTTGCACAACAGGAGAGGTTTTGCACAATAGGCACAGAAGCAGTACTGCCTATGTTGTTTGCACGTACATATATCTTGTGAGGATTCTCATTCCTTCCCCAGCCACAAACCCTAACCATCACAACAACATGCATTACCCTTACCTTAACTGTAATGTAATCCTTAAACCAAGTCTTGCCCTTCAAACAGCCCTTTGGAGAAGTGAAAACCTGACAAAATGTCACTGAATTTGTGCAGCAGGAGCCATAAATAAGCCTAACAAAAGGCTCATTGATCTTGGTTTACCACAGACAACCAAGCCTGTGGTTTTCTGATAGAATAAAACCAATTAGGTTTCTTGTTTTGTCAAGTCACTGAAAGGTCTCTGAAAGAAAGAAGACCTCCGATTTCCATGTAACATCTCAATTATATCATGTTTACTATGGTAAAGATATACGAGGTGCAAGAATTTAAATTCAGAGCAGGAGGAAGAAAGTTTATAAAAAAAAGCCTCACATTAGGGGTGGAGATTTTTCTCCCTGCTGCAATAATTTTCACACTGCTTCTCTTTGAAAAGGACTTCAATTATTCACAGCTTCTCTGTGGCGTCAGAGGGAGAAAAAAAAGGCCTAGTTCCACAGTTCAGAAAGTGTGACACATTCTGCCTTTTTAACCTTGATCCACCTTTTTATTCTCTAATTTACCTCTAACAACTAATCAGGGGCTAATTTTCTTCCAGTTCAACCCCCTCTGAGAATCGATTACACCACCCTGTGACAATTCAAACCTTCACATTGACATTTATCATAAAACAAATGAAAATATTAATGATGTGAGTAAAAATAACGAGTAAATGTGTGAAATTAAACGAGTGAGGGAAGGTGTGTTTTTCATTGTCTTTGTCACACTTTGAAATGAGAAGACGACGGCCTGAAGTACCTCTACTGTGCGTGTGTGCATGTGTGTCTTGACAGAATGAGAACAGCTGGAGAGTGGTCATGGGAGTTATCTTTCTCTTTCACTCCCCCATCTTCTTTTTACTGCATTGCATTGCACAAAGGCAGAGGCAATAAGCCGCTGCCCTCTACAGTATTTTCCATCTGAAAACCATATTTTGTACGATCTCTCTCTCTCTCTCCTACTAACTGGTCTTTAACTTATAGTGTCTGTGCTCTTTCTCTTGACATCCCTCTCCTCTTTCTTTCACTGCCTCTCAATTTCATCTGTCAGTGTCCTTCTCCCTTTCTAATTTTCACTTATGTAACCCCTGTTGGTCATGGGCTGCTGGGAATTCAGGTGGATTCACCCTGCTGCCTGAAAATGAGTTCCACAAAGGGTAACTCCAGAGGCGGTGTTGGTTGGCAGAACTTCCTGTTTTTAATAGAACCAGATCGGATAGTGTTAAACAAAAAATGTTTAGGTCACATTTTTGACATGTTTTTTGTCATCAGCAAGCATGAGTATGCATAACTGCATTGTGTCTGCCTGTGTTTGTGTACATGCGCACCAAAGCCCATAATGCCTCTGTAGACACACAGTGGGATTGAAAGCTGTGTGTGTGTGTGTGTGTGTGTGTGTGTGTGTGTTTGTGTGGTTAGAAGGTTCCTTTCTCTGAAGGCATTGCATAGGAGATGCTTATCAGTGCGCACGTACAATATACCTCTCACCCCTGATATGCTTGTTACCTTGGCAACGTGTATTTATAGTTTTGTTTGTTGCTACATGACCATCTTGGAGGGCAAGAAACATGTGTGTGATGCCGGCACAGGAAATCAAATCTAAGGTTCTTTGTCTAAATCAAAGCCATGTAAATGAAAATAACTGAAGGCCCTAAAGAAGTAACAACTTGTATGAGCAGATTTCTGATTGTGCCTTTTTAAAAAAAGAAAGGACAACATTTCTTCAAAGAAAGGTCAATCACACTCACTAGGTCAAGAATATTGTGTTAAGAGGCAAAAATGTCAAACTCACATGCCTTTTTGGAAGTGTCAAATAGTGATTATGGGAATGGTCAATACGTGTCTTTGATATTTAGGTGTTTTGTCTATTTTTTAACTTAAAACTCAAGTTTTGTCCAAGTTACCAAAAATATCCAGCTTTTGCCAACTGACATTATAGGAAAAACTCTATGATTGAATCAAACTATGATTGTTTGAGTAAACTAAATGCAGAAAATGTTTATGGTAAGTGACTGACTATACAGAACATATCCGTCTTAATGGGAGTGGTACAAAATGTCCTGACACCTGTTACACTGTCTTCACTGTTTAATGTAATTTGCACCCTGGCCTTGAGAGAAAGGTTGATGTATGCTTTTCAACAGTTGTAGGAATAAAACATGCTCTTTCAGTTTTTCTATCAAGTCTTTTTGAATATAGTACTGTACTACAGAATATTCTGAAGGCATAATGTTCCTTTACCAAGTTCCATTTGAATTGTAAATCAGTTTCAACATCAAAACCATTATAGTGGATAATAGGGAAATGAAAATCAAAACAGTCTTCCATTAGCAATATTTTTCACATTAAATCTGCTCTGGAGGTTGAAGAAAATGTGAAAGTTTTAATTGGCCCAGTTTGAAAGTCACAAAACAAACTGTGCGTTAATTTGCATCTTCATTTCTCCCTCAGTGAAAAATCAGTGTCCTTACGATTTCTTTTTCTTATATTTAAACCTGCATTGATTTCTACATTACTGCCCAGTCTTTGCAGATTCACCAGCTTCATCATTTCATTAGTTTACTGTATCCGTCTCAGAAGAGTCATCAGCCACCACCACCACCGAGTCTGGACTCCATGGGAGGATTCTTCCTGCTGCTACTCAGGGCACATCACAAAATCTCCCCGTAGAGTCTAAGCGCCAAAGACCTTATGACAAGACTCATTATCACATATCATCTTTACTTCATTTACTAGTCTCTAATGATTGATATAAAGTCTATTTGGTGAACTTGATACCAAACATTCCAGCAGGTAAGGAACAACTTTCGCATTAATTTATAAAATTGCATATCTGGTCAACTGAGAAGGTCCAGCATTCAATCTCCTTTTGGCTCTGTTTTTTGTCTCTTCCAATACTTGAGAAAAACCAATGGCTTATTAGCTGCAAAACATTTCCACAATGTTCACCACCAGTCCACCACTAGCTGCTAAGATGAGGAAGAAGTTTAACACGCTTTGGAGTTGACAGCCTGTCTGGTGTTCTCAGAGTAGGGCATTCTAGTACCAAGAGAAACTTGAGAAATATAGTCCATACTGGTGGTACTACTGGTGATACTCGAGCACACAGATTTAGGCAACAAACCTTATTAATAACTAACGTTACCGTTAACATAGCTTGTATATATAATCTGTACTATAAAACACTATATTTCCCAAGTTTCTCCTGATCCTAGCTAGCTGATACCTTTGTGTTTCTACTTTAGGATTGTCTCTGCGCTTTTGCTGAAAACAGCAGCCAGTTGATGAGCCTGACGGACTGCAATGAGAGCAAACCATAACAGTACTGTGGACCATAAAACCAAAACAATGAGCTAAAAGATGCCAAGGTGCTCCAGAGAGCTACTGGGAGCTGCAGAGTCAGATAAGTCTCTGTGGGTTACTAACTATGAATGATCTCTTTCACATTTTAATTTAATAACTATTACAATTTAATGATACGATCTGCTGTGGCTATATGCAAACATCAAAGACAAGGAACTCAATTGCCCACCTGAGCTTCTAATATTTATTCATATTCTCACCTGTCCCAGAAGTGTGACAGTTTCTGTATTGTATCATAAAAAGACAATAGACAATGAAAGAGATTTTTGAGGACTGGTGTGGCACTATCTTAGCACAGTATCTGACTTCTCTATTTTCCCACCATGAACGCAAAGCACTTTTCTGGCAATGTTAGTTCTAAGTTGTATATTTGCTAACTAATCGCAGTTGAACAAGGGACTTCTTTTATGGCATTCTTGCATAAGTAAAGCATGAAAAAGTAAAGCATGAATGACCTCTAAAATGACGCATTAACCAGATTCAATTCAGAGAAGTGCAAACAATTGGTACAGTAATCTTGCTAAGCCCCTGAGCTTCATTGTCCAGATGCCCTCTGTATCCAGAATAAACTTGGATGATAAATTACCGGGTGAGCTCGGCTCCATTCAGTTTCATATAGGGCACACATCTCTTTGTGCCAGCCTTCATTCTTATCAGCCTTCTGTCGGAGGACGCCGCTCAGGCAGGCACTCTGAAACAAAATATACCATTACTCTGCCAGTCCAAGCTCATGAACACGAAATACACAAACTAGTGTCACGCTGTGAGCTCTCTCTCTCTTGCTTTTCATTGTCGAGTGATGTGGTGTTGCCCATTGCTAACATTTCCAGGAAAGGGAATAGCATACATTCAAACAGAGGAATGATTCATCAAAATTGAAGTTCAGGCTCTGTGAGTGTGGTATCTGCAAGCTGATCAAAAATACTGCATATGTGGAGGACGTTTACTGCAGAATAACACATAGGATTGTAAAATCAGTAGGATTCAAAGGCTTTATTGTCATTTAATAGAGATAAAAGAGGCATCATTGCATGCAGTGTAGTTAGCAACATGTATGCCAGTGTGATTTAGAAGTAAAGGTTATTATCTTTTCTATAATACAGATCAGGTTACCAGCAAACAGTTAACACTAATCCATGGAAATTAAACTTGACGTCATGAGGACTGGAGAAGCCTTTTGGAAAACAGACTTTTTGCTTCTCAATCAATATATTGTCTAATGTTGTCTGACCCTTGCTGACTCTTGATACAATCTTTGCATCTCATGATTGTTTGGAAGTGGAGGCCTAACAGCAAATAATTGAAAACACGGCAAAACTCATTAATATGGCCCCTTATGCAACTTATAAAGAAATGAAAATAAAAGAAGAAAAATTGAAACAGAATCAAATGAGTGGAACGACACAGTATGCAGAGGCCTAAAAGTTTTAGTACAGCTCCAGTGCATTCACAGTGCAGCACAGCCCTTCATTTAATGTTTATATATGGTTTTTATTCTTCTGCATATTTCTGGGACTTTAAATTGATTCTGATTAATAAAGGAAATAAAAGTCCATTAGATAAATTTTAGGACAGCACACCTCTACTTGAGTGAATATGTGGTTTGACTGCAAACAGCATACCTGCTCACACCATGCGGATAACAGCAATTAAGAGGGAGTGACAGAACACTGACAAATACAGCACACAGCTGACTCACTGGCTTGTGAAGCAGAATGTGTTAATGAACAACGCCTATAATTGAAGCCTTGTCATATTAGGGTGCTTGGGTTAAGGCGATTGACCTGACAAACAGACAGAGATGTTAGGCGGCGTTCAGAAAAAGCCTCCCACCCTCATGACGGCCTTAAATGTGAAGCTCTAGCTGAGACCAGAGTCACTGGTTTGTCTAACTTTCATGCATCCATTCATCCATCTAATCTTGCTTTATACTGAAAAAGATACTGTATGAGTCAAATTACAAAATTTTGTGAAACGTTTTGTTCTTTCTTTGGTGAAGTGCATTTCTTTTTAAAACCCCAGATATTTAAGATACTAAAAGTATACTAAATATATATCACATTTGTAATCTGTATTTGTGTCTGATTTGTTTAGAGGCAGAATATCATTACAAGTAATGGAAAATATACATAATCTGTCAGTTATCTCGGTCTATACTATATAACACAGTCAATCCCTCTACAAAATTGCAGCCATTGGTTCATAATATTGTTGCACAAATGCAAAGCTATGTGCCAACACACATACAAAGTCCTAATGACTTTTTCCATGCCGTCCTCCAGACATTAAAAGCTGCCCTTTTTCATCATGCACAGTCGGTAGTCTGATGAGCGTTTCCATATTTTTATTTTATCTTTTGATCTGGTGCCTTGTAGTGAGCAGGCGGAGATGAAAATTAAGCAATTAAAAGTCATCCACTGCTGTCATAAAAAACTCCTTTCCAGTGACACTTGGGAAGATATGGATCTTTGCCAGGGAAAATTAATCATCCAACAGTCAATTTACCTGTCACTCTCCTCCAGTGTCCCCTCACTGCGGGCTATACTCAACCCAGTTGTCAAACTGAAATATCGTCTCAGAACTGCTTCTATTTCACACTATGATGCCTTTGATCTCATGCAAGACCTTGCATTTAGATGAGGTCGGAGCAAGTTGCAATAAACAAATCTGAGTCTACTGTTTATATAGTTTACTGCTGATGTGTACAACACTAGTATATGCTGGCAATAGACCATTAAACTTCTCATAAATCCTGTTGTAATGGTAAATACTGTGTATGCAGTATATATCCTCCCCTCAGTGTATCCTGATGACTTCAGTGCCATGAAATAATGAGCCAGCACTACTTTGATGGCAGCACATGGAACATTATGGAGTGCAACAATGTTAGTATAAATCCCATTTTTAGTATGACATCATTTAAATCTGCTTTTGTTGATGTTTTGGGCATTTCCTGAATGTGTTAGTGAACAGTGACTCCTCTACACATACAGCAGATACATTAGCATAAGCATTCATATGGAGTCCAATATTCAGTTTCACTCTAGTTTTGTTTTCCTTTTAGTTATGTGTCTATTTAGCTGCTAAATGGTCCACTATGTTTACCAGCTAGTTGCTAATTTTGTGAACCATTTGATGCCGGACAGGGAGTGTACAGTTTTAAAAGCTTATTTGTCGTAAACAGCTGCTGCTGCTGCTGGAAATGATGTGGATTAAAGTGGTAAGACTGACTCACAACAGTAACAAAAAATAAAAATAAATTAAAAATAAACAAAGGGCGAGCTTTAAGAACATAAGTTCCTAAGTAAGTCCCAAAATAATCCAAGGTAGGCAGTAAAACTGACAAGAACAGGCTGGGGCAAATCCAATACAGTAAAGAGAAATATGAAACTAATGAAGTACAAACCAGGATTAAGCTTGGAGAACACATGCAGGATAGAAAAAAATAAAATAAACACAAGGGCAGAAAACAGGAGCAAACACAGAAACACCAGGGACAAACAAGACAGATTTAAATACACAAGCGAGGGAAGACTAATTAGGATCAGGTAAAATTAATTGGGCAATCATAAAAGGTGGGAAAAAACACAAAGACAGGAAGTGTAAATCACAGTTGAGGCTAATTTTACAAAATAAAACAGGAAAACCAATCCATGACAGTTGAGGGGTATTTATTTTGTTACTATAAAACATGGTCAATTTAATTTAATTTAATAATATTGAGTAGAGCAACTTTAATAGTACAAATATAAATGCATGGACAGAATTAACTAAGAGTTTGACAATCATCTAGTCTTTTGCACAAAGAAACCAGTATATTTAATTCCCTTTTCATCATTTTTGTTTTGCTCATGCTGCTTTGTTCGACTGCAAGTGGACATTGACAAGTGTCAATGGAAGTCTGTTCCAGAGCATCACCTGCAGCTTGTTACAGCGTAAATATTGACAACTCCCTGTAGTACCTCTTGTGGCCAGCTTGACAATGCATGACTTGATTGATGCCAAATGCCCATCTTTAGCCGATCTGATGGCTTAGCTGTTTTAATCATGAATAATGAGCAGCATTGCTATTCACTCGAGATAAGATTGTCAGCCATTTGTTGTCAGTGTGAGTCGTCACTCGACAGATGCCAGCCAATGTTAGCATCTGCCAATATTTTAAAAAGTTGGCTCAATTTGTGGGTTTGTGCTTCCCTATGCTACAATCACAGCTTTCTGAATATAGGAGGATTTTTTTTCTCACTCCTGACGTGTGAATGGTTTATTTTAATAACACATTTCATTGAAAGAAAAAAAACACAAAGAGGAACACAGAGAAGCCAATGCAATACATGCATGGGATGCAACAAGGCTAATAATGGAGGTCTGTATGCTGTTGACTTTATGTGAGTGATACCTGTAACTTTCAGAGTGTTGAGAGGTGGGGACAGAGATTTGAGAGACAGAGACAGCAGGATTTTAGCCAAGGGAAATTGTAAGTTTAATGCACTTTGATTTTCACATCTCCGGGGCAGCTAAATTGAGCTGCCCCGGAGATGGGGCTGATACTAAAAAGTCACGGGAAAGGTGAACAATTGTTTATGGAGGACTGAGCATAAGAAAACTGTACAAATCTAAAATTCAAAAGATAATTTCTACATTTACAAACAAGAGTATCAAAAAGGGGTGTTGATTTCATTTAATTTAATTCAGGCTAACCTATAATTAGATAATGATTTTTAACCTGAACAATACTAGTCCAAGCTGGGAGCAATGAAATAACTGTGATGGAAGGCAGTGGGTGTGGTGTTTATGTACAGCCTTAAAATGAGGAAAAGTGAATACACCAAGGATGTACTTATCATCATTTAATAACACTTACTTGCTCTCCAAATTTATTTTTTAATGTCAACTCTCGAAGAACCCCACTTTGGGAAAACACATTTTCATTTCTGTGTGTATAAAAGAATCAATATATTTAAAAGTTTACTCATACAAACTGAGCTCCCTGCAGTTTATTTGTTCTGTCAGGCATCAGGGACGGGGATGTGAATAGTGTGTGTACAAAGACTCTCTGACATGCCCGGCCCACGCACAATATACTACATATGCATACCTGCATGTAAAGTCTCGGCATTATCAGCAGCTAACATCATGCATATTAATGATAGTAACATCAAATGCAGTGAGAAAATACAGCTTATAAAGAGATCCACAACAAAACAAACAGCACGACGACGGTTGGAATGAAACTATGGAAAATATTTATTAAAGCTTTTGATGTTCACGAACCAACAAAAGCACACACGGTGCATAAAACTAACATGTCTGTAAAGTAACAAGCATCAGGAGCTTCAATAATATTTTTTTATTTGCCATCAAGAGTCTTCCAGTTGTATTATTCAAAAATAAATAATAGATCAAATGTGAAATGTGAATGGGGTTGCTCATGGTGGCAAAACCCACAAAGAGTAATCAGCCTATTCCACAGTTCCCATCAGCTCCACAGAGCATTTTAGCACTCATCTTTATGGTTTTCCGGCCACAGATGGTTTTGGCTCAGTCTCATTCACCCCATTTTCAGCAAAAAACACTCTGATAAACCTGCTGCACTGCCTGCCCAATACCAAGTGACAAATAGACAAAGTTAGAGACTGGCTAGTGAATACAGTGGAGCGTTTAGCAAGTAAACAGCTGAATATTTTTCTCAGGTGACCAAAAGAAAGCTAATAGAAGAGTAAATATTGGATTTAAGATAACTATATTCAACAGGTGAACACACACAACCCAAAATTAATGCTAATTTCGCTCCATGGAGGCTAGAAACTGCAAAAATAAAAAATAAATAAAGCAATAAATAAATGGCTCAAGAAATAAATCAATATGACATTAAATGCACCAAAAATATACTAAAAATAATATTTAATTTATAAATGTGACATAAATTGATATTTGTATTTGCATTTATTTAACTTTCTATCAATTTAACAATGTATTCACTTTCCTATTCAATTTTCCATTTTATAATTCATTTATATTTTTAAATGTATTAATGTATTTCTGTATCATTCTTCCTTTGCATTTCCACAAACTTTTTTCTGCATTTCCTTTATACATTTTGTTTGCTAACAGGTTTGCCATATAAAGCCTTGAAGCTGATGACATGTTTGCAGTTGGTTCCACTGCCCCCAGGTGGCCAAAACGTCTTTTAATGCATATTTAATTTATTACATGCAACACTCATGACACATATTTAAATGCCCCAGTGTGCATATTTGAGTAATGTGCAAGAACATATAATAATAATGGCTGATTTATGCTGTCCATCATAATGCAGGAAGGAAGATAAGTCTTTCTTTTCAGTGGAGCCGTTACAGATATTTTCCTTGAAAATCAAATCCTGTCAGGTCTGTTCTAGCCAAATGATCTAAAATAGAAAGGCTTGAGTTATGAATTGAATGAATGTAGCCTATTTCTGTTGCCAACACCCTCAGAAAATGTTGACCAACATCCATCACCAAGCAGGTTTATCTCCCTGCAGGGGATAGTGTTGGTGTTCACGCAATGTTTGTTGACACTTATGACATTCACATTTTCCCTGTGAAAACCAAAAAATGAACACTGCCTTGGTCACTGGAAGAAAAATAAAACATGGATGTAATGAACTGCAAACACAGATGTGACTGGTCTGCTCTACTCTGTAGTTTAGAGGCAAAGTATGTTTCTTAAAGCCGCGGAGAAAAAAAGAGGCTCCATTATTCACAGAAAAATAGGGTTTTGTGTGAAGCATCTGAATACTGGTGTCCGTGGGTCATTTGTGATCTTTATACTGGAGAGAGGCTGAATTGGGCTATTTTACCCTGCAGAATACAGAATACAGGATTCATCAGGCCTCTTTGAGCTGGAGAAGAAAATATATCTCAAGTGAACGCACTGTGGATCGAACTGTGAGTGAGCGTGAAATCAAGGTAAGTGAAGACATCTAGGCCAAGAGGTTATGGATTTTAGTGAACTGGTGATATACTTTAACTTCAGGAACAAATAAGGGAGTGAAATCTTTGATAATAATTGCAACGTGAATGAAACATGGATGGTTCTATAAGGACATAGCACTCTGATTATGATATTTATATTATATGCTTGATTTTAGAGGAAAAAAGGTTGGTTGGCATATCCAGGAGGCTTGGGTGGATCAGATACGAAAGTGTACTTAAGTGGAACAAAATTAACATCCTCTACCTCTAATGACATGTATATGTCACAAATTGTACCGATCAAAACACCAATTAATGAATCCTCCACGTTGTTATTGAAATTTCCTATTCAACTGTGTCAGAAATGTGGGAGGAATGCTGCATAATGTGTTGACATGCCCTCTGAAGTGCGGTCCCCTGTAGGTGATATTCACACCGGAGATTGATGGAGATATAAATCAGAAATAATGTTGATATCTCAGTTTGGTTTTTGTATTTACATACTCAACATGATGTTAGAAATGTATTTTGATCATACAAAAAAGGGGATGTATGATATGTGACAAGTAAAATACATCGTTAGTATGACAAGCATGTTCTCATGAGGTGCCGAAGAATGACAAACTGAATGAATAATAAGTGTGAGAGGAATTGCAGATTCTTTCATTATTTGACAGGACTAGAAATCACAAGCGTTATATTCATATCAGAGAACTGTGGAGGCACATGTCAGTGGTTTATGTTGTATAAGTATAGGTGTTAGGATAATGAACATGTTTTGCACCATGTATGATAATGTAGCTGATGAAAAATGAATGGACTTGTATAAAATACCATGAGACCAGGATCACAGTGTGGAAAAGGACCTTTTATTCCTTTCACTTGCATTTCTTTTACAGCTTTTCTTACTTTCATTGAAAGAAAAGCACATCTGTCATTATCACCTCCATTTTGTCTACTTTGTGATCTCATCATCTGTCTGTAGGTGGTTCCAGAATAGTAGGAATGTGTCTTCCATACGTCCTGAGAGCACAACAAGCAGAAGCTGTCAGTAGTTAAGGCAGAGCCTTTGATCACCGAGCAAAAGAGACAGGCAGACCTGAAGAGTAATTGGCAGAAAGAAAAACACCTTTTTTTTATAAGTCTGTCCCACGCTGTGTAATGGTGACACTAAAGGGGGAAACAAAAACTGAGGGTTTGAAAATGGATATAAGATGAGCCTAACGTTTCAAGTCATCAAGACATGTCTGTATACATATTTTCTCATATAATGGACTGTGCAATTGCGAAGCATACTCGAGGAGCACTTGGCATTAACATAAATAGACTTTATCCTCAGCCTTTAACTCATTACACTTGACTTGGACTTATCCATAATAACTTATAGTCAATAGTCTTTCAAAACCTGCAGCATCACCCTCCAGCTGCAGTTAGATGTCAGGTGTGTTCAAATAGTTCTTCGTTATAGGTTTGATTTTACCACAAAGCTGTTCCTAGGCCTGTCAGCATTTTAGAGTAAGAATAAGAATAAAAGTAAAAATACTGTTATTGTTCAGAGAACTCAATCAAATTTTTAAATTTTAAAGAAAAATAACCATTTTTAGCAATTCCACTAAAATCCAATAAACACTGCTGTGTCTCATTCTACCAGTATAACAAGACATTTGGCCATTGATTTTGAGTCGATGGCTCAAATGACCTCGAGGCTAGTGAAAAAATCGGGCGGTGTATTCGCCAAAAATAGTGATTTTTCATTCAAATATTCATGAAAAATAGAAATTCCACTAAAATCCAATAAAAACTGCTGTGTCTCATTCTACCAGTATAACAAGACATGTCGGCATTGATTTCGAGTCGATGGCTCAAATGACCTGGGAGCTATTGAAAAAATCGGGCGGTGTATTCGACAAAAATGGTGATATTTCATTCAAATATTCATGAAAAATAGAAATTCCACTAAAATCCAATAAAAAACTGCTGTGTCTCATTCTACCAGTATAACAAGACATTTGGCCGTTGATTTCGAGTCGACTGCTCAAATGACCTTGGAGCTATTGAAGAAATCGGGCGGTGTATTCGCCAAAAATGGTGATTTTTCATTCAAATATTCATAAAATAGCTTTCAATAGCTTCCAGGTCTTTGGACCAATTGACTCGAAATTTCTCCCAAACGTGGTCTTATACTGGCTGAACGAGACACAGCAGTCCCCATTGGATTCGAGTGGAATTTGTATTTTTGGTGAATATTTTAGTGAAAGGGGGCCATTTTTCATGAAAACCTCGGCCGATTTTGTCTATAGCTTCCAGGTCTTTGGACCGATTGACTCGAAATTTCTACCAAACGTGGTCCTATACTGGCTGAACGAGACACAGCAGTCCGCATTGGATTCGGGTGGAATTTGTATTTTTGGTGAATATTTTAGTGAAAGGGGGCCATTTTTCATGAAAACCTCGGCCGATTTTTTCAATAGCTTCCAGGTCTTTGGACTGATTGACTCGAAATTTCTCCCAAACTTGGTCCTATACTGGCTGAACGAGACACAGCAGTCCCCATTGGATTCGGGTGGAATTTGTATTTTTGGTGAATATTTTAGTGAAAGGGGGCCATTTTTCATGAAAACCTCGGCCGATTTTTTCAATAGCTTCCAGGTCTTTGGACCGATTGACTCAAAATTTCTCCCAAACGTGGTCCTATACTGGCTGAACAAGACACAGCAGTCCCCATTGGATTCGGGTGGAATTTGTATTTTTGGTGAATATTTCAAATAAAAGCGTCCATTTTTCATGAAAACCTCGGCCGATTTTTTCAATAGCTTCCAGGTCTTTGGACCGATTGACTCGAAATTTCTCCCAGACGTGGTCCTATACTGGCTGAACGAGACACAGCAGTCCCCATTGGATTCGGGTGGAATTTGTATTTTTGGTGAATATTTTAATGAAAAAAGTTGCCTTTTTCATGAAAACGTCGGCCGATTTTTTCAATAGCTTCCAGGTCTTTGGACCGATTGACTCGAAATTTCTCCCAGACGTGGTCCTATACTGGCTGAACGAGACACAGCAGTCCCCATTGGATTCGGGTGGAATTTGTATTTTTGGTGAATATTTTAATGAAAAAAGTTGCCTTTTTCATGAAAACGTCGGCCGATTTTTTCAATAGCTTCCAGGTCTTTGGACCGATTGACTCGAAATTTCTCCCAGACGTGGTCCTATACTGGCTGAACGAGACACAGCAGTCCCCATTGGATTCGGGTGGAATTTGTATTTTTGGTGAATATTTTCATGAAAAAAGTTGCCTTTTTCATGAAAACGTCGGCCGATTTTTTCAATAGCTTCCAGGTCTTTGGACCGATTGACTCGAAATTTCTCCCAGACATGGTCCTATACTGGCTGAACGAGACACAGCAGTCCCCATTGGATTCGGGTGGAATTTGTATTTTTGGTGAATATTTTAATGAAAAAAGTTGCCATTTTCATGAAAACGTCGGCCGATTTTTTCAATAGCTTCCAGCTCTTTGGACCGATTGACTCGAAATTTCTCCCAGACGTGGTCCTATACTGGCTGAACGAGACACAGCAGTCCCCATTGGATTCGGGTGGAATTTGTATTTTTGGTGAATATTTTAATGAAAAAAGTTGCCATTTTCATGAAAACGTCGGCCGATTTTTTCAATAGCTTCCAGGTCTTTGGACCGATTGACTCGAAATTTCTCCCAGACGTGGTCCTATACTGGCTGAACGAGACACAGCAGTCCCCATTGGATTCGGGTGGAATTTGTATTTTTGGTGAATATTTTAATGAAAAAAGTTGCCTTTTTCATGAAAACGTCGGCCGATTTTTTCAATAGCTTCCAGGTCTTTGGACCGATTGACTCGAAATTTCTCCCAGACGTGGTCCTATACTGGCTGAATGAGACACAGCAGTCCCCATTGGATTCGGGTGGAATTTGTATTTTTGGTGAATATTTTAATGAAAAAAATTGCCTTTTTCATGAAAACGTCGGCCGATTTTTTCAATAGCTTCCAGGTCTTTGGACCGATTGACTCGAAATTTCTCCCAGACGTGGTCCTATACTGGCTGAACGAGACACAGCAGTCCCCATTGGATTCGGGTGGAATTTGTATTTTTGGTGAATATTTTCATGAAAAAAGTTGCCTTTTTCATGAAAACGTCGGCCGATTTTTTCAATAGCTTCCAGGTCTTTGGACCGATTGACTCGAAATTTCTCCCAGACATGGTCCTATACTGGCTGAACGAGACACAGCAGTCCCCATTGGATTCGGGTGGAATTTGTATTTTTGGTGAATATTTTAATGAAAAAAGTTGCCTTTTTCATGAAAACGTCGGCCGATTTTTTCAATAGCTTCCAGGTCTTTGGACCGATTGACTCGAAATTACTCCCAAACGTGCTCCTGTAGCGGCTGAACGAGACACAGCAGTCCCCGTTGGATTCGGGTGAAATTTGTATTTTTGGTGAATATTTTAGTCAGAGGGACAATCTTTCATGAGGCCTGGCTTAAGGCTGAGGCTAGGGTTAGGGCTAGGGTTAGGGTTAGTGATTGGCTGGACCGATTGACTTGAAATCGATCAGGCATGTCCTCCTCACTGGTGTAAGCAGGGTCGCCAGTTTTGGTTGGATTCCGGTGGAATTTGTATTTTACATGAATATTTTAAAGAAAAGGCCATTTTTCACGAAAAAATACCCCGCCGATTTATTTCAATAGCTTCCAGGTCTTTGGACCGATTGACTCGAAACTTCTCCCAGACGTGCTCCTATACTGGCTGAACGAGACACAGCAGTCCCCGTTGGATTCGGGTGGAATTTGTATTTTTGGTGAATATTTTAGTGAAAGGGGCCATTTTAAATGAGGCTGGCTTAAGGCTGCTGTTAGGGCTAGGGTTAGGGTTAAGGGGCTGGGGTTTCGGACCACGGTCGTCTTTTGACCGATTGACTCGAAATTGATCACGCATGTCCTCCTCACCGGTGGAATGAGGCTCGCCAGTTTTGGTTGGATTCTGGTGGAATTTGTATTTTACATGAATATTTTAAAGGAAAAGCGGCCATTTTTCATCAAAACCTCGGCCGATTTTTTCAATAGCTTCCAGGTCTTTGGACCGATTGACTCGAAATTTCCCCCAAACGTCCTCCTGTAGCGGCTGAACGAGACACAGCAGTCCCCGTTGGATTCGGGTGAAATTTGTATTTTTGGTGAATATTTTAGTCAGAGGGACAATCTTTCATGAGGCCTGGCTTAAGGCTGAGGCTAGGGTTAGGGCTAGGGTTAGGGTTAGTGATTGGCTGGACCGATTGACTCGAAATCGATCAGGCATGTCCTCCTCACTGGTGTAAGCAGGGTCGCCAGTTTTGGTTGGATTCCGGTGGAATTTGTATTTTACATGAATATTTTAAAGAAAAGGCCATTTTTCACGAAAAAATACCCCGCCGATTTATTTCAATAGCTTCCAGGTCTTTGGACCGATTGACTCGAAACTTCTCCCAGACGTGCTCCTATACTGGCTGAACGAGACACAGCAGTCCCCGTTGGATTCGGGTGGAATTTGTATTTTTGGTGAATATTTTAGTGAAAGGGGCCATTTTAAATGAGGCTGGCTTAAGGCTGCTGTTAGGGCTAGGGTTAGGGTTAAGGGGCTGGGGTTTCGGACCACGGTCGTCTTTTGACCGATTGACTCGAAATTGATCACGCATGTCCTCCTCACCGGTGGAATGAGGCTCGCCAGTTTTGGTTGGATTCTGGTGGAATTTGTATTTTACATGAATATTTTAATGGAAAAGCGGCCATTTTTCATCAAAACCTCGGCCGATTTATTTCAATAGCTTCCAGGTCTTTGGACCGATTGACTCGAAACTTCTCCCAGACGTGCTCCTATACTGGCTGAACGAGA